>NW_020862865.1:0-20993 GCF_003713205.1 Coffea eugenioides | reverse complement strand
ATATTACAGATCATCTAGCACAAACAATTAGATGCCAATTCAAAGAAACTCGAACAAATTATTGAGTATAACGTACAAAAAGACTTTTTAAAAGTGAAAACGAGGACATTTGGACCCGTGAAACAAAAATAACTAGGGTTTCAAAATCAATCGCAAAACCAAGCTTAAAAAGGCTTATAGAATTCCAACGGAAAACATTTGACTAATGACAAATCAAAAGACAAATAGATAGGCTAAGAAAATATTCTTTCGGAATCGTAAAGAATCGTTTGTATGACTAAAAGTCACTATATATTCAAGTAGAGGTTATATAACAAGGGTTTTGATGAAAATCATATGGAAAAGGAAGACTCTTAAAACCGTACTTGAAAGTAGTTCACTTGTGGCCGATAAAACCCTAACTCATACATCTATATTTTGGGTACGGAGTAAGTAAACATTTTACGTTTCAAATCGAAGAGGCATCATGTTTTGGAATGGTAAAACGGTCATAGTATTTGCCAAACGAAAATATACAAATTCAAATAGAAACTTAGTCCTTGAGCGAAAATTTGGGCAGCACGCCCTTTGTGTTTACCAAATTTTCCAGCCATTTTGGCTTCATTATTTTTCTCATTCAAGCCCAAGTTTATACACAACACAAATGCATTTCAATAGCTGTTCCATAGGCTCAAGACAATACAAGGACATAAATCAACTCATAACAAATGCGGAAATGAAGTTTACAAAAACACAGATTTGATAGGGTTTTACGGAATGGGCACATCCGAGGCTACGCTTATCAGATTGAGGTGAAACTTATGCCATTTTGATGCTAAGACAGGGGGCTGCAAGATTGAAGAAGGTCAACTCCTTGTTGTGCTCATGTCCTATTATTTAAGTCCAGTTTGCAGTGCAACTAGGTCAAAAGATCAGTATACCAAACCAGCACCGTCAAAACAGGTTTACAAACCGCATTCTGGCTCAAATATCTTAAGTCAGGCTCCCTAAGTCCAAATCAAGTGATTCCAAAGTCATTTGAAAGCTAAGATACAAGGCTACATTTCTTAAGAAGGCGTCAATATCCAAATCAGAAGTATTCCCAACCAAATTAACCAATTACAGAAGCAATTATCAAGTTCGGGTAAAAACAGGGCAGCAGGGGTATTTCAGTCTTTTCACAGGCTACGTTGCTCCGATTGAGCTGAAATTTTGTAGGCAACTATGCGATAAAGTACACACTCGCCTAGAAAACTCGTTTTAACAATCATTGAAAGCACTTAACACATTATCAATCAATAATAACAAGCCAATAAGTCAAGGAAATATAACAAACAAGGAACACTCACCTATGTACGCAAAACAACTGGTAAAATATCCTTCCGGATATTATCCTCAGTCACCGAGAAAATCTAAATTAAACGAGAAAGAATATTACAGATCATCTAGCACAACAATTAGGTGCAATCAAAGAAACTCGACAATTATTGAGTAGAACGTACAAAAGACTTTCAAGTGAAACGAGGACATTTGGACCCGTGAACAAAAATAACTAGGGTTTCAAAATCAATCGCAAAACCAAGCTTAAAAAGGCTTATAGAATTCCAACGGAAAACATTTGACTAACGACAAATCAAAAGACAAATAGATAGGCTAAGAAAATATTCTTTCGGAATCGTAAAGAATCGTTTGTATGACTAAAAGTCACTATATATTCAAGTAGAGGTTATATAACAAGGGTTTTGATGAAAATCATATGGAAAAGGAAGACTCTTAAAACCGTACTTGAAAGTAGTTCACTTGTGGCCGATAAAACCCTAACTCATACTTCTATATTTTGGGTACGGAGTAAGTAAACATTTTACGTTTCAAATCGAAGAGGTATCATGTTTTGGAATGGTAAAACGGTCATAGTATTTGCCAAACGAAAATATACAAATTTAAATAGAAACTTAGTCCTTGAGCGAAAATTTGGGCAGCACGCCCTTTGTGTTTACCAAATTTTCCAGCCATTTTGGCTTCATTATTTTTCTCATTCAAGCCCAAGTTTATACACAACACAAATGCATTTCAATAGCTGTTCCATAGGCTCAAGACAATACAAGGACATAAATCAACTCATAACAAATGCGGAAATGAAGTTTACAAAAACACAGATTTGATAGGGTTTTACGGAATGGGCACATCCGAGGCTACGCTTATCAGATTGAGGTGAAACTTATGCCATTTTGATGCTAAGACAGGGGGCTACAAGATTGAAGAAGGTCACTCAGTCCAGTTTGCAGTGCAACTAGGTCAAAAGATCAGTATACCAAACCAGCACCGTCAAAACAGGTTTACAAACCGCATTCTGGCTCAAATATCATAAGTCAGGCTCCCTAAGTCCAAATCAAGTGATTCCAAAGCCATTTGAAAGCTAAGATACAAGGCTACATTTCTTAAGAAGGCGTCAATAACCAAATCAGAAGTATTCCCAACCAAATTAACCAATTACAGAAGCAATTATCAAGTTCGGGTAAAAACAGGGCAGCAGGGGTATTTCAGTCTTTTCACAGGCTACGTTGCTCCGATTGAGCTGAAATTTTGTAGGCAACTATGCGATAAAGTACACACTCGCCTAGAAAACTCGTTTTAACAATCATTGAAAGCACTTAACACATTATCAATCAATAATAACAAGCCAATAAGTCAAGGAAATATAACAAACAAGGAACACTCACCTATGTACGCAAAACAACTGGTAAAATATCCTTCCGGCTATTATCCTCAGTCACCGAGAAAATCTAAATTAAACGAGAAAGAATATTACAGATCATCTAGCACAACAATTAGGTGCAATCAAAGAAACTCGACAATTATTGAGTAGAACGTACAAAAGACTTTCAAGTGAAACGAGGACATTTGGACCCGTGAACAAAAATAACTAGGGTTTCAAAATCAATCGCAAAACCAAGCTTAAAAAGGCTTATAGAATTCCGACGGAAAACATTTGACTAACGACAAATCAAAAGACAAATAGATAGGCTAAGAAAATATTCTTTCGGAATCGTAAAGAATCGTTTGTATGACTAAAAGTCACTATATATTCAAGTAGAGGTTATATAACAAGGGTTTTGATGAAAATCATATGGAAAAGGAAGACTCTTAAAACCGTACTTGAAAGTAGTTCACTTGTGGCCGATAAAACCCTAACTCATACTTCTATATTTTGGGTACGGAGTAAGTAAACATTTTGCGTTTCAAATCGAAGAGGTATCATGTTTTGGAATGGTAAAACGGTCATAGTATTTGCCAAACGAAAATATACAAATTTAAATAGAAACTTAGTCCTTGAGCGAAAATTTGGGCAGCACGCCCTTTGTGTTTACCAAATTTTCCAGCCATTTTGGCTTCATTATTTTTCTCATTCAAGCCCAAGTTTATACACAACACAAATGCATTTCAATAGCTGTTCCATAGGCTCAAGACAATACAAGGACATAAATCAACTCATAACAAATGCGGAAATGAAGTTTACAAAAACACAGATTTGATAGGGTTTTACGGAATGGGCACATCCGAGGCTACGCTTATCAGATTGAGGTGAAACTTATACCATTTCGATGCTAAGACAGGGGGCTACAAGATTGAAGAAGGTCACTCAGTCCAGTTTGCAGTGCAACTAGGTCAAAAGATCAGTATACCAAACCAGCACCGTCAAAACAGGTTTACAAACCGCATTCTGGCTCAAATATCATAAGTCAGGCTCCCTAAGTCCAAATCAAGTGATTCCAAAGCCATTTGAAAGCTAAGATACAAGGCTACATTTCTTAAGAAGGCGTCAATAACCAAATCAGAAGTATTCCCAACCAAATTAACCAATTACAGAAGCAATTATCAAGTTCGGGTAAAAACAGGGCAGCAGGGGTATTTCAGTCTTTTCACAGGCTACGTTGCTCCGATTGAGCTGAAATTTTGTAGGCAACTATGCGATAAAGTACACACTCGCCTAGAAAACTCGTTTTAACAATCATTGAAAGCACTTAACACATTATCAATCAATAATAACAAGCCAATAAGTCAAGGAAATATAACAAACAAGGAACACTCACCTATGTACGCAAAACAACTGGTAAAATATCCTTCCGGATATTATCCTCAGTCACCGAGAAAATCTAAATTAAACGAGAAAGAATATTACAGATCATCTAGCACAACAATTAGGTGCAATCAAAGAAACTCGACAATTATTGAGTAGAACGTACAAAAGACTTTCAAGTGAAACGAGGACATTTGGACCCGTGAACAAAAATAACTAGGGTTTCAAAATCAATCGCAAAACCAAGCTTAAAAAGGCTTATGAATTCCGACGGAAAACATTTGACTAACGACAAATCAAAAGACAAATAGATAGGCTAAGAAAATATTCTTTCGGAATCGTAAAGAATCGTTTGTATGACTAAAAGTCACTATATATTCAAGTAGAGGTTATATAACAAGGGTTTTATAACAAGGAAGACTTTTGATGAAAATCATATGGAAAAGGAAGACTCTTAAAACCGTACTTGAAAGTAGTTCACTTGTGGCCGATAAAACCCTAACTCATACTTCTATATTTTGGGTACGGAGTAAGTAAACATTTTACGTTTCAAATCGAAGAGGTATCATGTTTTGGAATGGTAAAACGGTCATAGTATTTGCCAAACGAAAATATACAAATTTAAATAGAAACTTAGTCCTTGAGCGAAAATTTGGGCAGCACGCCCTTTGTGTTTACCAAATTTTCCAGCCATTTTGGCTTCATTATTTTTCTCATTCAAGCCCAAGTTTATACACAACACAAATGCATTTCAATAGCTGTTCCATAGGCTCAAGACAATACAAGGACATAAATCAACTCATAACAAATGCGGAAATGAAGTTTACAAAAACACATATTTGATAGGGTTTTGCGGAATGGGCACATCCGAGGCTACGCTTATCAGATTGAGGTGAAACTTATACCATTTCGATGCTAAGACAGGGGGCTACAAGATTGAAGAAGGTCACTCAGTCCAGTTTGCAGTGCAACTAGGTCAAAAGATCAGTATACCAAACCAACACAGTCAAAACAGGTTTACAAATCGCATTCTGGTTCAAATATCATAAGTCAGGCTGCCTAAGTCCAAATCAAGTGATTCCAAAGCCATTTGAAAGCTAAGATACAAGGCTACATTTCTTAAGAAGGCGTCAATAACCAAATCAGAAGTATTCCCAACCAAATTAACCAATTACAGAAGCAATTATCAAGTTCGGGTAAAAACAGGGCAGCAGGGGTATTTCAGTCTTTTCACAGGCTACGTTGCTCCGATTGAGCTGAAATTTTGTAGGCAACTATGCGATAAAGTACACACTCGCCTAGAAAACTCGTTTTAACAATCATTGAAAGCACTTAACACATTATCAATCAATAATAACAAGCCAATAAGTCAAGGAAATATAACAAACAAGGAACACTCACCTATGTACGCAAAACAACTGGTAAAATATCCTTCCGGATATTATCCTCAGTCACCGAGAAAATCTAAATTAAACGAGAAAGAATATTACAGATCATCTAGCACAACAATTAGGTGCAATCAAAGAAACTCGACAATTATTGAGTAGAACGTACAAAAGACTTTCAAGTGAAACGAGGACATTTGGACCCGTGAACAAAAATAACTAGGGTTTCAAAATCAATCGCAAAACCAAGCTTAAAAAGGCTTATTGAATTCCGACGGAAAACATTTGACTAACGACAAATCAAAAGACAAATAGATAGGCTAAGAAAATATTCTTTCGGAATCGTAAAGAATCGTTTGTATGACTAAAAGTCACTATATATTCAAGTAGAGGTTATATAACAAGGGTTTTGATGAAAATCATATGGAAAAGGAAGACTCTTAAAACCGTACTTGAAAGTAGTTCACTTGTGGCCGATAAAACCCTAACTCATACTTCTATATTTTGGGTACGGAGTAAGTAAACATTTTACGTTTCAAATCGAAGAGGTATCATGTTTTGGAATGGTAAAACGGTCATAGTATTTGCCAAACGAAAATATACAAATTTAAATAGAAACTTAGTCCTTGAGCGAAAATTTGGGCAGCACGCCCTTTGTGTTTACCAAATTTTCCAGCCATTTTGGCTTCATTATTTTTCTCATTCAAGCCCAAGTTTATACACAACACAAATGCATTTCAATAGCTGTTCCATAGGCTCAAGACAATACAAGGACATAAATCAACTCATAACAAATGCGGAAATGAAGTTTACAAAAACACAGATTTGATAGGGTTTTACGGAATGGGCACATCCGAGGCTACGCTTATCAGATTGAGGTGAAACTTATGCCATTTTGATGCTAAGACAGGGGGCTAGAAGATTGAAGAAGGTCACTCAGTCCAGTTTGCAGTGCAACTAGGTCAAAAGATCAGTATACCAAACCAGCACCGTCAAAACAGGTTTACAAACCGCATTCTGGATCAAATATCATAAGTCAGGCTCCCTAAGTCCAAATCAAGTGATTCCAAAGCCATTTGAAAGCTAAGATACAAGGCTACATTTCTTAAGAAGGCGTCAATAACCAAATCAGAAGTATTCCCAACCAAATTAACCAATTACAGAAGCAATTATCAAGTTCGGGTAGAAACAGGGCAGCAGGGGTATTTCAGTCTTTTCACAGGCTACGTTGCTCCGATTGAGCTGAAATTTTGTAGGCAACTATGCGATAAAGTACACACTCGCCTAGAAAACTCGTTTTAACAATCATTGAAAGCACTTAACACATTATCAATCAATAATAACAAGCCAATAAGTCAAGGAAATATAACAAACAAGGAACACTCACCTATGTACGCAAAACAACTGGTAAAATATCCTTCCGGATATTATTCTCAGTCACCGAGAAAATCTAAATTAAACGAGAAAGAATATTACAGATCATCTAGCACAACAATTAGGTGCAATCAAAGAAACTCGACAATTATTGAGTAGAACGTACAAAAGACTTTCAAGTGAAACGAGGACATTTGGACCCGTGAACAAAAATAACTAGGGTTTCAAAATCAATCGCAAAACCAAGCTTAAAAAGGCTTATAGAATTCCAACGGAAAACATTTGACTAACGACAAATCAAAAGACAAATAGATAGGCTAAGAAAATATTCTTTCGGAATCGTAAAGAATCGTTTGTATGACTAAAAGTCACTATATATTCAAGTAGAGGTTATATAACAAGGGTTTTGATGAAAATCATATGGAAAAGGAAGACTCTTAAAACCGTACTTGAAAGTAGTTCACTTGTGGCCGATAAAACCCTAACTCATACTTCTATGTTTTGGGTACGGAGTAAGTAAACATTTTGCGTTTCAAATCGAAGAGGTATCATGTTTTGGAATGGTAAAACGGTCATAGTATTTGCCAAACGAAAATATAGAAATTCAAATAGAAACTTAGTCCTTGAGCGAAAATTTGGGCAGCACGCCCTTTGTGTTTACCAAATTTTCCAGCCATTTTGGCTTCATTATTTTTCTCAGTCAAGCCCAAGTTTATACACAACACAAATGCATTTCAATAGCTATTCCATAGGCTCAAGACAATACAAGGACATAAATCAACTCATAACAAATGCGGAAATGAAGTTTACAAAAACACAGATTTGATAGCGTTTTGCGTAATGGGCACATCCGAGGCTACGCTTATCAGATTGAGGTGAAACTTATTCCATTTCGAAGCTAAGACAGGGGGCTACAAGATTGAAGAAGGTCACTCAGTCCAGTTTGCAGTGCAACTAGGTCAAAAGATCAGTATACCAAACCAGCACCGTCAAAACAGGTTTACAAACCGCATTCTGGCTCAAATATCATAAGTCAGGCTCCCTAAGTCCAAATCAAGTGATTCCAAAGCCATTTGAAAGCTAAGATACAAGGCTACATTTCTTAAGAAGGCGTCAATAACCAAATCGGAAGTATTCCCAACCAAATTAAGCAATTACAGAAGCAATTATCAAGTTCGGGTAGAAACAGGGCAGCAGGGGTATTCAGTCTTTTCACAAGCTACGTTGCTCCGATTGAGCTGAAATTTTGTAGGCAACTATGCGATAAAGTACACACTCGCCTAGAAAACTCGTTTTAACAATCATTGAAAGCACTTAACACATTATCAATCAATAATAACAAGCCAATAAGTCAAGGAAATATAACAAACGAGGAACACTCACCTATGTACGCAAAACAACAGGTAAAATATCCTTCCGGATATTATCCTCAGTCACCGAGAAAACCAAAATTAAACGAGAAAGAATATTACAGATCATCTAGCACAACAATTAGGTGCAATCAAAGAAACTCGACAATTATTGAGTAGAACGTACAAAAGACTTTAAAGTGAAACGAGGACATTTGGACCCGTGAACAAAAATAACTAGGGTTTCAAAATCAATCGCAAAACCAAGCTTAAAAAGGCTTATAGAATTCCAACGGAAAACATTTGACTAACGACAAATCAAAAGACAAATAGATAGGCTAAGAAAATATTCTTTCGGAATCGTAAAGAATCGTTTGTATGACTAAAAGTCACTATATATTCAAGTAGAGGTTATATAACAAGGGTTTTGATGAAAATCATATGGAAAAGGAAGACTCTTAAAACCGTACTTGAAAGTAGTTCACTTGTGGCCGATAAAACCCTAACTCATACTTATATGTTTTGGGTACGGAGTAAGTAAACATTTTGCGTTTCAAATCGAAGAGGTATCATGTTTTGGAATGGTAAAACGGTCATAGTATTTGCCAAACGAAAATATACAAATTCAAATAGAAACTTAGTCCTTGAGCGAAAATTTGGGCAGCACGCCCTTTGTGTTTACCAAATTTTCCAGCCATTTTGGCTTCATTATTTTTCTCATTCAAGCCCAAGTTTATACACAACACAAATGCATTTCAATAGCTGTTCCATAGGCTCAAGACAATACAAGGACATAAATCAACTCATAACAAATGCGGAAATGAAGTTTACAAAAACACAGATTTGATAGGGTTTTACGGAATGGGCACATCCGAGGCTACGCTTATCAGATTGAGGTGAAACTTATGCCATTTTGATGCTAAGACAGGGGGCTACAAGATTGAAGAAGGTCACTCAGTCCAGTTTGCAGTGCAACTAGGTCAAAAGATCAGTATACCAAACCAGCACCGTCAAAACAGGTTTACAAACCGCATTCTGGCTCAAATATCATAAGTCAGGCTCCCTAAGTCCAAATCAAGTGATTCCAAAGCCATTTGAAAGCTAAGATACAAGGCTACATTTCTTAAGAAGGCGTCAATAACCAAATCAGAAGTATTCCCAACCAAATTAACCAATTACAGAAGCAATTATCAAGTTCGGGTAAAAACAGGGCAGCAGGGGTATTTCAGTCTTTTCACAGGCTACGTTGCTCCGATTGAGCTGAAATTTTGTAGGCAACTATGCGATAAAGTACACACTCGCCTAGAAAACTCGTTTTAACAATCATTGAAAGCACTTAACACATTATCAATCAATAATAACAAGCCAATAAGTCAAGGAAATATAACAAACAAGGAACACTCACCTATGTACGCAAAACAACTGGTAAAATATCCTTCCGGATATTATTCTCAGTCACCGAGAAAATCTAAATTAAACGAGAAAGAATATTACAGATCATCTAGCACAACAATTAGGTGCAATCAAAGAAACTCGACAATTATTGAGTAGAACGTACAAAAGACTTTCAAGTGAAACGAGGACATTTGGACCCGTGAACAAAAATAACTAGGGTTTCAAAATCAATCGCAAAACCAAGCTTAAAAAGGCTTATAGAATTCCAACGGAAAACATTTGACTAACGACAAATCAAAAGACAAATAGATAGGCTAAGAAAATATTCTTTCGGAATCGTAAAGAATCGTTTGTATGACTAAAAGTCACTATATATTCAAGTAGAGGTTATATAACAAGGGTTTTGATGAAAATCATATGGAAAAGGAAGACTCTTAAAACCGTACTTGAAAGTAGTTCACTTGTGGCAAATAAAACCCTAACTCATACTTCTATATTTTGGGTACGGAGTAAGTAAACATTTTACGTTTCAAATCGAAGAGGTATCATGTTTTGGAATGGTAAAACGGTCATAGTATTTGCCAAACGAAAATATACAAATTTAAATAGAAACTTAGTCCTTGAGCGAAAATTTGGGCAGCACGCCCTTTGTGTTTACCAAATTTTCCAGCCATTTTGGCTTCATTATTTTTCTCATTCAAGCCCAAGTTTATACACAACAGAAATGCATTTCAATAGCTGTTCCATAGGCTCAAGACAATACAAGGACATAAATCAACTCATAACAAATGCGGAAATGAAGTTTACAAAAACACAGATTTGATAGGGTTTTACGGAATGGGCACATCCAAGGCTACGCTTATCAGATTGAGGAGAAACTTATGCCATTTTGATGCTAAGACAGGGGGCTACAAGATTGAAGAAGGTCACTCAGTCCAGTTTGCAGTGCAACTAGGTCAAAAGATCAGTATACCAAACCAGCACCGTCAAAACAGGTTTACAAACCGCATTCTGGCTCAAATATCATAAGTCAGGCTCCCTAAGTCCAAATCAAGTGATTCCAAAGCCATTTGAAAGCTAAGATACAAGGCTACATTTCTTAAGAAGGCGTCAATAACCAAATCAGAAGTATTCCCAACCAAATTAACCAATTACAGAAGCAATTATCAAGTTCGGGTAAAAACAGGGCAGCAGGGGTATTTCAGTCTTTTCACAGGCTACGTTGCTCCGATTGAGCTGAAATTTTGTAGGCAACTATGCGATAAAGTACACACTCGCCTAGAAAACTCGTTTTAACAATCATTGAAAGCACTTAACACATTATCAATCAATAATAACAAGCCAATAAGTCAAGGAAATATAACAAACGAGGAACACTCACCTATGTACGCAAAACAACAGGTAAAATATCCTTCCGGATATTATCCTCAGTCACCGAGAAAACCTAAATTAAACGAGAAAGAATATTACAGATCATCTAGCACAACAATTAGGTGCAATCAAAGAAACTCGACAATTATTTAGTAGAACGTACAAAAGACTTTAAAGTGAAACGAGGACATTTGGACCCGTGAACAAAAATAACTAGGGTTTCAAAATCAATCGCAAAACCAAGCTTAAAAAGGCTTATAGAATTCCAACGGAAAACATTTGACTAACGACATCAAGACAAATAGATAGGCTAAGAAAATATTCTTCGGAATCGTAAAAGAATCGTTTTGTATGACTAAAGTTCACTTATTATATCAGTAGAGGTTAATATAACAAGGGTTTGATGAAATCATATGGAAAAGGAAGACTCTTAAAACCGCTACTTGAAAGTAGTTCACTTGTGCAATAAAACCCCTAACTCATACTCTATATTTTGGGTACGGAGTAAGTAAACATTTTGCGTTTCAAATCGAAGAGGTATCATATTTTTTGGAATGGTAAAACGGTCATAGTATTTGCCAAACGAAAATATACAAATTTAAATAGAAACTTAGTCCTTGAGCGAAAATTTGGGCAGCACGCCCTTTGTGTTTACCAAATTTTCCAGCCATTTTGGCTTCATTATTTTTATCATTCAAGCCCAAGTTTATACACAACACAAATGCATTTCAATAGCTGTTCCATAGGCTCAAGACAATACAAGGACATAAATAAACTCATAACAAATGCGGAAATGAAGTTTACAAAAACACAGATTTGATAGGGTTTTACGGAATGGGCACATCCGAGGCTACGCTTGTCAGATTGAGGTGAAACTTATACCATTTCGAAGCTAAGACAGGGGGCAGGAAAAGATTGAAGAAGGTCACTCAGTCCAGTTTGCATTGCAACTAGGTCAAAATATCAGTATACCAAACCAGCACCGTCAAAACAGGTTTACAAACCGCATTCTGGGTCAAATATCATAAGTCAGGCTCCCTAAGTCCAAATCAAGTGATTCCAAAGCCATTGGAAAGCTATGATACAAGGCTACATTTCTTAAGAAGGCGTCAATATCCAAATCAGAAGTATTCCCAACCAAATTAACCAATTACAGAAGCAATTATCAAGTTCGGGTAAAAACAGGGCAGCAGGGGTATTTCAGTCTTTTCACAGGCTACGTTGCTCCGATTGAGCTGAAATTTTGTAGGCAACTATGCGATAAAGTACACACTCGCCTAGAAAACTCGTTTTAACAATCATTGGAAGCACTTAACACATTATCAATCAATAATAACAAGCCAATAAGTCAAGGAAATATAACAAACAAGGAACACTCACCTATGTACGCAAAACAACTGGTAAAATATCCTTCCGGCTATTATCCTCAGTCACCGAGAAAATCTAAATTAAACGAGAAAGAATATTAACAGATCCATCTAGCACAACAATTAGTGCAATCAAAAACTCGACAATTATTGAGTAGAACGTACAAAAGACTTTCAAGTGAAACTTGGACATTTGGACCCGTGAACAAAAATTACTAGGGTTTCAAAATCAATCGCAAAACCAAGCTTAAAAAGGCTTATAGAATTCCAACGGAAAACATTTGACTAACGACAAATCAAAAGACAAATAGATAGGCTAAGAAAATATTCTTTCGGAATCGTAAAGAATCGTTTGTATGACTAAAAGTCACTATATATTCAAGTAGAGGTTATATAACAAGGGTTTTGATGAAAATCATATGGAAAAGGAAGACTTTTGATGAAAATCATATGGAAAAGGAAGACTCTTAAAACCGTACTTGAAAGTAGTTCACTTGTGGCCGATAAAACCCTAACTCATACTTCTATATTTTGGGTACGGAGTAAGTAAACATTTTACGTTTCAAATCGAAGAGGTATCATGTTTTGGAATGGTAAAACGGTCATAGTATTTGCCAAACGAAAATATACAAATTTAAATAGAAACTTAGTCCTTGAGCGAAATTTGGCGCAGCACGCCCTTGTGTTACAAATTTTCCAGCCATTTTAGCTTCATTATTTTTCTCATTCAAGCCCCAAGTTTATACACAACACAAATGCATTTCAATAAGCGTTCCATAGCTCAAGACAATACAAGCGCACATAAATCAACTTCATAACCAAAAGCGGAAAAATGAATTTTCCTTACCAAAAAAACACAGATTTATACGTTTTACGGAATGCGCACTCCAGCTTCGCTTATCAGATTTTCAGGTAAACTTATCCATTTTGAGCTAAAGACAGGCGGCTACAAGAGAAGAAGTCACTCAGTCCAGTTTGCAGTACTCAAACTAGTCAAAGAT
Organism: Coffea eugenioides; assembly: GCF_003713205.1. NCBI lineage: Eukaryota > Viridiplantae > Streptophyta > Magnoliopsida > Gentianales > Rubiaceae > Coffea > Coffea eugenioides. Next base: position 7,694 of record NW_020862865.1, on the reverse strand, counting down.
CAGCTATACCAAAACCAGCACCGTCAAAAAACAGTTACAAAACCACATTCTGCTCAAATATCATAGTCAGGCTCCCTAAACCCAAATCAATATTCCAAAGCCATTGAAAGGCTTAAAGATACAAGCTACATTCTTAAGAAGGCTCAATATCAAATCAGAAGATCCCAACCAAATTAAACCAATTACAAGAAAGCAATTATCAAGTTCGCGGTAAAAACACGCAAGCAGGGTATTCAGTCTTCACAGCTACGTTGCTCGATTGCAGCTGAAATTTTGTAGGCAACTATGCCCGATAAAGTACACACTCGCCTAGGAAAAACTCGCTATAACAATCAATCCTAACACATTACAATCAATATACAAGCAATAAGTCAAGGAAATATAACAAACGAGAACCACTCACCTATGTACGCAAAAACAACAGGTAAAATATTCCTTCCGATACTTATCCTTCAGTCACAGAAAACCTAAAATAAACGAAAAAATATTACAATCATCTAGCACAACAATTAGGTGCAATCCAAAGAAACTCGACAATTATGCGAGTAGAAACGACAAAAGGACTTTAAAGTGAAACGAGACATTTTGGCAACCCGCTGAACAAAAAATAACTAGGTTTCAAAAACTCAATCCAAAACCAAGCTTAAAAAAGGCTTATAGAATTCCGACGGGCAACATTTGACTAACGACAAATCAAAAGACAAAATAGAATAGGCCTAAGAAAATATTCTTCGAATCTAAAGAATCGTTGTATGACTAAAAAGTCACTATATATTCAAGTAAGTACTATAACAAGTGTTTGATGAAAATCATATGGAAAGAAGACTCTTAAAACCGTACTTGAAAGTAGTTCACTTGTGGCCGATAAAACCCTAACTCATACTTCTATATTTTGGGTACGGAGTAAGTAAACATTTTGCGTTTCAAATCGAAGAGGTATCATATTTTTTGGAATGGTAAAACGGTCATAGTATTTGCCAAACGAAAATATACAAATTTAAATAGAAACTTAGTCCTTGAGCGAAAATTTGGGCAGCACGCCCTTTGTGTTTACCAAATTTTCCAGCCATTTTGGCTTCATTATTTTTATCATTCAAGCCCAAGTTTATACACAACACAAATGCATTTCAATAGCTGTTCCATAGGCTCAAGACAATACAAGGACATAAATAAACTCATAACAAATGCGGAAATGAAGTTTACAAAAACACAGATTTGATAGGGTTTTACGGAATGGGCACATCCGAGGCTACGCTTGTCAGATTGAGGTGAAACTTATACCATTTCGAAGCTAAGACAGGGGGCAGGAAAAGATTGAAGAAGGTCACTCAGTCCAGTTTGCATTGCAACTAGGTCAAAATATCAGTATACCAAACCAGCACCGTCAAAACAGGTTTACAAACCGCATTCTGGGTCAAATATCATAAGTCAGGCTCCCTAAGTCCAAATCAAGTGATTCCAAAGCCATTGGAAAGCTATGATACAAGGCTACATTTCTTAAGAAGGCGTCAATATCCAAATCAGAAGTATTCCCAACCAAATTAACCAATTACAGAAGCAATTATCAAGTTCGGGTAAAAACAGGGCAGCAGGGGTATTTCAGTCTTTTCACAGGCTACGTTGCTCCGATTGAGCTGAAATTTTGTAGGCAACTATGCGATAAAGTACACACTCGCCTAGAAAACTCGTTTTAACAATCATTGGAAGCACTTAACACATTATCAATCAATAATAACAAGCCAATAAGTCAAGGAAATATAACAAACAAGGAACACTCACCTATGTACGCAAAACAACTGGTAAAATATCCTTCCGGCTATTATCCTCAGTCACCGAGAAAATCTAAATTAAACGAGAAAGAATATTACAGATCATCTAGCACAACAATTAGGTGCAATCAAAGAAACTCGACAATTATTGAGTAGAACGTACAAAAGACTTTCAAGTGAAACGAGGACATTTGGACCCGTGAACAAAAATAACTAGGGTTTCAAAATCAATCGCAAAACCAAGCTTAAAAAGGCTTATAGAATTTCAACGGAAAACATTTGACTAACGACAAATCAAAAGACAAATAGATAGGCTAAGAAAATATTCTTTCGGAATCGTAAAGAATCGTTTGTATGACTAAAAGTCACTATATATTCAAGTAGAGGTTATATAACAAGGGTTTTGATGAAAATCATATGGAAAAGGAGGACTCTTAAAACCGTACTTGAAAGTAGTTCACTTGTGGCCGATAAAACCCTAACTCATACTTCTATATTTTGGGTACGGAGTAAGTAAACATTTGACGTTTCAAATCGAAGAGGTATCATGTTTTGGAATGGTAAAACGGTCATAGTATTTGCCAAACAAAAATATACAAATTCAAATAGAAACTTAGCCCTCGAGCGAAAATTTGGGCAGCATGCCCTTTGTGTTTACCTAATTTTCCAGCCATTTTGGCTTCATTATTTTCTCATTCAAGCCCCAAAGTTATACACAAACACAAATGCATTTCAATAGCTGTTCCATAGGTTCAAGACAATACAAGGACATAAATCAACTCATAACAAATGCGGAAATGAATTTTACAAAAACACAGATTTGATAGCGTTTTACGGAATGGGCACATCCGAGGCTTCGCTTATCAGATTGAGGTGAAACTTATGCCATTCTGATGCTAAGACAGGGGGCTAGAAGATTGAAGAAGGTCACTCAGTCCAGTTTGCAGTGCAACTAGGTCAAAAGATCAGTATACCAAACCAGCACCGTCAAAACAGGTTTACAAACCGCATTCTGGCTCAAATATCATAAGTCAGGCTCCCTAAGTCCAAATCAAGTGATTCCAAAGCCATTTGAAAGATAAGATACAAGGCTACATTTCTTAAGAAGGCGTCAATATCCAAATCAGAAGTATTCCCAACCAAATTAACCAATTACAGAAGCAATTATCAAGTTCGGGTAAAAACAGGGCAGCAGGGGTATTTCAGTCTTTTCACAGGCTACGTTGCTCCGATTGAGCTGAAATTTTGTAGGCAACTATCCGATAAAGTACACACTCGCCTAGAAAACTCGTTTTAACAATCATTGAAAGCACTTAACACATTATCAATCAATAATAACAAGCCAATAAGTCAAGGAAATATAACAAACAAGGAACACTCACCTATGTACGCAAAACAACTGGTAAAATATCCTTCCGGCTATTATCCTCAGTCACCGAGAAAATCTAAATTAAACGAGAAAGAATATTACAGATAATCTAGCACAACAATTAGGTGCAATCAAAGAAACTCGACAATTATTGAGTAGAACGTACAAAAGACTTTCAAGTGAAACGAGGACATTTGGACCCGTGAACAAAAATAACTAGGGTTTCAAAATCAATCGCAAAACCAAGCTTAAAAAGGCTTATAGAATTCCGACGGAAAACATTTGACTAACGACAAATCCAAAGACAAATAGATAGGCTAAGAAAATATTCTTTCGGAATCGTAAAGAATCGTTTGTATGACTAAAAGTCACTATATATTCAAGTAGAGGTTATATAACAAGGGTTTTGATGAAAATCATATGGAAAAGGAAGACTCTTAAAACCGTACTTGAAAGTAGTTCACTTGTGGCCGATAAAACCCTAACTCATACTTCTATATTTTGGGTACGGAGTAAGTAAACATTTTGCGTTTCAAATCGAAGAGGTATCATGTTTTGGAATGGTAAAACGGTCATAGTATTTGCCAACCGAAAATGTACAAATTCAAATAGAAACTTAGTCCTTGAGCGAAAATTTGAGCAGCACGCCCTTTGTGTTTACCAAATTTTCCAGCCATTTTGGCTTCATTATTTTTCTCATTCAAGCCCAAGTTTATACACAACACAAATGCATTTCAATAGCTGTTCCATAGGCTCAAGACAATACAAAGGAACATAAATAAACTTCATAACAAATATGCGAAATGTAGTTTACAAAAACACAGATTTGATAGTTTTTACGGAAGGCACATCCGAGCACGCCTTGTCAGAATTGATGTAAACTATACCATTTCGAGTAAACAGGCTACAAATTGAAGAACGTCACTCAGTCCATTTCATTAAACTAGGTCAAAAATCAGTATACCAATACCAGCCACCGTCCAAAAACAGTTCACAAACCGCATTCTGCCGCGTCAATATCATAAGTCAGCCCCATCCAAATCAAGTGATTCAAACCATTTTCAAAGCTAACATATAAGGCTACATTTCTTAAGAAGGCTTCAATACCAAATCAGAAGTATTTCCCAACCAAAGTAACCAAATTACAGAAGCAATTATCAATTCGGGTAAAACCAGACGCACAGGTTATTTCAGTCTTTCACAGCTACGTTGCTCCGCATTGAGCTTGAAATTTTTAGGCAACTATCCGAAAAGTACACACTCGCCTAAGAAAACTCGTTGTTAACAATCATTGAAACAAAGCACTTAACACATATCAATTCAATTAACTAACAAGCCAATAATCAAGAAATATACAAACAAGGAACACTCAACCTATGTTACGCAAAAACCAACTGTAAAATTATCTTCCGGCTATTATCCTCAGTCACCGAGAAAATCTAAATTAAACGTGAAAGAATATTACAGATCATCTAGCACAACAATTAGGTGCAATCAAAGAAACTCGACAATTATTGAGTAGAACGTACAAAAGACTTTCAAGTGAAACGAGGACATTTGGACCCGTGAACAAAAATAACTAGGGTTTCAAAATCAATCGCAAAACCAAGCTTAAAAAGGCATATAGAATTCCAACGGAAAACATTTGACTAACGACAAATCAAAAGACAAATAGATAGGCTAAGAAAATATTCTTTCGGAATCGTAAAGAATCGTTTGTATGACTAAAAGTCACTATATATTCAAGTAGAGGTTATATAACAAGGGTTTTGATGAAAATCATATGGAAAAGGAAGACTCTTAAAACCGTACTTGAAAGTAGTTCACTTGTGGCCGATAAAAACCCTAACTCATACTTCTATATTTTGGGTACGGAGTAAGTAAACATTTTACGTTTCAAATCGAAGAGGTATCATGTTTTGGAATGGTAAAACGGTCATAGTATTTGCCAAACGAAAATATACAAATTTAAATAGAAACTTAGTTCTTGAGCGAAAATTTGGGCAGCACGCCCTTTGTGTTTACCAAATTTTCCAGCCATTTTGGCTTCATTATTTTTCTCATTCAAGCCCAAGTTTATACACAACACAAATGCATTTCAATAGCTGTTCCATAGGCTCAAGACAATACAAGGACATAAATCAACTCATAACAAATGCGGAAATGAATTTTACAAAAACACAGATTTGATAGGGTTTTACGGAATGGGCACATCCGAGGCTTCGCTTATCAGATTGAGGTGAAACTTATGCCATTTTGATGCTAAGACAGGGGGCTAGAAGATTGAAGAAGGTCACTCAGTCCAGTTTGCAGTGCAACTAGGTCAAAAGATCAGCTATACCAAACCAGCACCGTCAAAAACAGTTAACAAACCGCATTCTGCTCAAAATATCATAAGTCAGCTCTCCTTAAGTCCCAAATCAACTGATCCAAAGCCTATTTGAAACTAAGAACAAAGGCTACATTCTAAGAAGCGTCAAAACCAAATCAGAAGTATCCCAACCAAATTAACCAATACAAATGCAATTATCAAGTTTCGTGTGCAGGAAACAGCGGCTAGCAGGGCTATCATTCTTTTCACAAGCTACGTTTGCTCGCATGAGTTGAAATTTGTAGGCCAACTATGCAAAAGACACATCGCTACAAGAAAACTCGTTTTAACAATCATTGAAAAGCACTTAACATTATAAATCAATAATAACAAGCCAATAAGTCAAGGAAATATAACAAACAAGGAACACTCACCTATGTACGCAAAACAACAGGTAAAATATCCTTCCGGATATTATTCTCAGTCACCGAGAAAATCTAAATTAAACGAGAAAGAATATTACAGATCATCTAGCACAACAATTAGGTGCAATCAAAGAAACTCGACAATTATTGAGTAGAACGTACAAAAGACTTTCAAGTGAAACGAGGACATTTGGACCCGTGAACAAAAATAACTAGGGTTTCAAAATCAATCGCAAAACCAAGCTTAAAAAGTCTTATTGAATTCCGACGGAAAACATTTGACTAACGACAAATCAAAAGACAAATAGATAGGCTAAGAAAATATTCTTTCGGAATCGTAAAGAATCGTTTGTATGACTAAAAGTCACTATATATTCAAGTAGAGGTTATATAACAAGGGTTTTGATGAAAATCATATGGAAAAGGAAGACTCTTAAAACCGTACTTGAAAGTAGTTCACTTGTGGCCGATAAAACCCTAACTCATACTTCTATATTTTGGGTACGGAGTAAGTAAACATTTTGCGTTTCAAATCGAAGAGGTATCATGTTTTGGAATGGAAAAACGGTCATAGTATTTGCCAAACGAAAATATACAAATTTAAATAGAAACTTAGTCCTTGAGCGAAAATTTGGGCAGCACGCCCTTTGTGTTTACCAAATTTTCCAGCCATTTTGGCTTCATTATTTTTCTCATTCAAGCCCAAGTTTATACACAACACAAATGCATTTCAATAGCTGTTCCATAGGCTCAAGACAATACAAGGACATAAATAAACTCATAACAAATGCGGAAATGAAGTTTACAAAAACACAGATTTGATAGGGTTTTACGGAATGGGCACATCCGAGGCTACGCTTGTCAGATTGAGGTGAAACTTATACCATTTCGAAGCTAAGACAGGGGGCTACAAGATTGAAGAAGGTCACTCAGTCCAGTTTGCATTGAAACTAGGTCAAAAGATCAGTATACCAAACCAGCACCGTCAAAACAGGTTTACAAACCGCATTCTGGGTCAAATATCATAAGTCAGGCTCCCTAAGTCCAAATCAAGTGATTCCAAAGCCATTTGAAAGCTAAGATATAAGGCTACATTTCTTAAGAAGGCGTCAATATCCAAATCAGAAGTATTCCCAACCAAATTAACCAATTACAGAAGCAATTATCAAGTTCGGGTAAAAACAGGGCAGCAGGGGTATTTCAGTCTTTTCACAGGCTACGTTGCTCCGATTGAGCTGAAATTTTGTAGGCAACTATCCGATAAAGTACACACTCGCCTAGAAAACTCGTTTTAACAATCATTGAAAGCACTTAACACATTATCAATCAATAATAACAAGCCAATAAGTCAAGGAAATATAACAAACAAGGAACACTCACCTATGTACGCAAAACAACTGGTAAAATATCCTTCCGGCTATTATCCTCAGTCACCGAGAAAATCTAAATTAAACGAGAAAGAATATTACAGATCATCTAGCACAACAATTAGGTGTAATCAAAGAAACTCGACAATTATTGAGTAGAACGTACAAAAGACTTTCAAGTGAAACGAGGACATTTGGACCCGTGAACAAAAATAACTAGGGTTTCAAAATCAATCGCAAAACCAAGCTTAAAAAGGCTTATAGAATTTCAACGGAAAACATTTGACTAACGACAAATCAAAAGACAAATAGATAGGCTAAGAAAATATTCTTTCGGAATCGTAAAGAATCGTTTGTATGACTAAAAGTCACTATATATTCAAGTAGAGGTTATATAACAAGGGTTTTGATGAAAATCATATGGAAAAGGAAGACTCTTAAAACCGTACTTGA
>NW_020862864.1:0-26776 GCF_003713205.1 Coffea eugenioides | reverse complement strand
CAGAACCTATAGGCGTGCGTGGCCTTGATGCCTGAAATCTTAAAACTACAGCTTTCGCCTTTACGTGTTGGCCTTCCATATAGATAATCTGTGGGTGTCCTGGCCCCATTAATATTTAATACTACTGATTTGATCCTCTTCTTGATAGTCAAGCTAGATTAGAAAGGTCCGGTTGAATGTCATTGGCGGTAGCCTTGGTAGGTCAAGCCACTTTTTGATAGGTGTGTTGGTTTGAATCTGAAGCTGTTCTTGATTATCTATCTGTCCTTGAAAAGATACTAGTGAGTAGTCGTAAAACTACTGAAATTTTGTCTTGCAACCCTTTTTGGTAGGACTATCATCCGAATGAATTGAATTCAGCTATCGAGTTAGGTCAGATTTATTTGAGAAATGAATTGAATTACTCTACCATCCAATTGTTCATCCGATCATTCTTAGCATTAGCTTTCTAGATTATTTCAGTTCTCTCTCTTTCGTCCCATTTGACATTTCGGTCCGTTTGATTCAGGGTCTGTTTGTACATTTTCTGGAAAATATTTTCCTTCCAAACAAACAGACCCTTGAACTGTGATTTTCGCTATTCCAGCTGTTAGTCGGTTGGACACCAATTACTTGAAGCAAGCATTTTACTCCCAACTGTTAGTATTTATTTTGTCAATTCTGTTGACAATCTCTGCTTTGGAAAGTCGATTTGTTCGAAGTAAAATGCTGATACTAGACTTGATATTGGCAGAGCCAGCCATAACATACTGGCAATGAATGTTTTGCAGATCCAAGCGTTCTCATGAGGACACTGTACATTGCAGTGCAGAGAGGAGATGCTCAGATGAAAAAGAAATGTTAGTATATAATAGAAACTCCTGAGAGAGAAATATTACAGTATAACAACGTATAAATTGACCCTCCAACACGAATACACTGCCTTCAGAAGCAAAATTTTAACTTGCCTTCACTGCTCAGACACTTGTTTATGTAGGCATTCTTTTGAGACAGAAATTGATACAACACGGAAGAAAACCTCGGCAACCAAAGCAAACCTCAAGAACTGAGGCATCAATCTCTCCATAATTTACATTGAGCTACCTTGCAGGCATCTCCATACGGACATCTCAAACAACTATTGATGTACTCATTTCAGCAAGAACACGGTTAAATGTGTGGTGATCTGAAGTGTTCTTAAACCCAGGAATAAAATCACAAAAGAATCTGAGTACTGCAGCAAGTTGCCGTGGGTCATTAGATGAATAAGCTGCTTCCAGAAACAAGGAAGGCCGAACGGTAGTCACCTGAAAAATACCATGAGTTCTTCTTTAAAAGGATTGTGAAGGTGAGATATTTATGCTCTTGGCTTCAGCTCTTCTCATGCATGTGCAATGGTAATTAAAAACTGGTGCAGAAGAAGATTCCAAAAGAGAACTTTACAGGTCAGAAGCAAGCCCACAGTTATCTTAGTTCTTTATCCTAAATGAAATCAAAAACTTTACAAAAATTGGCTTCCGATTAGAGCATTTAAATGCCAAAGCCTCCATCATGTAGATGTCCAATCATGCTTCAGATATGTCAAATCAGAAACATATTTTTGTGTTGAAGTAAAAGAATTATATTAAGAAGAAAATTGAGCGTTGAATGCTTGTATTGCCCTAGAGTGTATGTAAGTAAATATGCATGATCACATCCACCATTTCCAAACCCTAAGCTCATTGTCTCTTTCCTTTACCTACATCCACTATTAAGCGAAGGCATAGAAAAGTTGAGCTTTTACTCCCTAAATTCTTCAGAGAAGCAACGAGACGGGAGGATAGTTGTCCACATGCCACTCTTGTCAAAGTTAGTCATCACAAATATGCATGTAGCCGTGTTCCTTGGCAAGAAACTCTGACCACTCTTTTTACCCATAACACATCTTACAGAGCTTAATGGCATTTGATTGTGTAAGACTGAGCTTTCTTTTAAAGGCCATTCCTATTCTATCCAGAAATTAAATAAATTCAATGGAAGACAAAGAGCTGCATTTTAGAAGTTGATGCTTCGACATAAAACTATGAAGGGAGAATAAAAGGATACTTTATTCTGAATAGATCAAGCAAATGAATCATGTTGGAAGAAGATGTAAGACAAAGTGCACTCCATGAACTACATCGAGAAGCATGTTAGTCATAGAACTATAATCAAGAGAGAAAAAAAGGGTACTTTGTGTTTCCGAGCGTAACGTAACGCTTCAAGATAATATCCGTCTTGCACAAGTAGCAACACATACTCATGGTGCAAAGATAGCTGTCTAAGCATGTCAAGGCCCAATTTTCTTGTCTGAAAATTCTGACGACCTGACTCAAGTAGTTGCAAGGCAACTTCCAGAGAGGGCTCAAGGATCTGCAGTAAAATGAATCCATTGTTGAACTTTAAGTAACCAAAGTACAAAAGATGCAAGTGCCATAACTTCTTGAATGAACATATATGAAAAGTAACCTTATTGATGACAAATAATCCTAGTTCAGCATGACGCTCACTTCTTGCAAGCAGCTGCACTGTCAAGACATATATATTTGGATGTAATTTTAACTTTTCCAGGTTAGCCCTGCAATGAAGGAGATTAAAAATAATTTAGAGGAACAAGAAAACCAAGATTATTCACAAAATTAAAATGAGAGATCAAAGACAAAAAAGTTACATCTTACACCTTTATTCTGTAAGATGATTATATACTTCTTTTCATATAATCATTAAAATAAAAAGAATGAAGACGAACATATTCCTCAACAAGTCTCTACGTCTAGAAGAATTGTGACTTGTTTTAAGTCTATAAGAGCAGAAAAGCATACGCATGATAAATAACATGACGTAGAAGTACCTGCGTAGGAACTCAATGATGATAGCAACCAAGTAGGAAGCATCCCCTATCATCTCTTCCTCAACCAGAGCAAACACAGAACTGTACAAATCATCTGGTGAAATCACTGCTGAAGTCACTTGGGAGTCTAGATTATCGAAAGCACCAGCATTTAATGGTGTGTCACCAGGTCTGAGAACTTGTGATTGTGACAAAGGTTGATGAACTGCAGCACTAGATGATTCAGCCCTCAAAGAGTGCCCTCCATCTATTTTACCACTCGAAGAATCAAGTTTAAGAGAATTGATCTTTTGTGTTTCAGCACTAAGATTGTCGTCTGAGTCCGAAGTTAAAACAAAAGATCTTTCAATGGATTCATTCTCGAGACCACTACTCACTGTTTCATCTATTACAGATTTTCCAGATGCATCAATACGATTGTTAGCATCATCAACGATATTTGCACTAGAAACACCAGAATTTGAAGTATTTTCAGCTTTTGTTCTCTTATCATTACTCCTTGTTTTAATTGACTGTGAATAAGAAGTGACTAAAACATCCAATGCCCTAGCAACAACAGATACTGGTCTGCGTTCAAGAATCATAGCTCGAGCTATTGCCAAGCACAACTGTTTTGCCTGAAACAACAAATAGGTAAAATTACAATTACCATGTAATATGAAACTTTGGGTGTAGACTGGACAACGTCGTAAAAGGTCGTGGGCAATCATCAATGCACCATGCACACGGCGTGTGTATCATAAACACAGAACACACATGGAAGCAATGAACATTTTACCTTATTTGCTTCTAACTTCCTCCTCTGTAAGAAGTCTAAAATAAATGGTACTTCTGAGCTACTGGCAGCAATGGCCTGCACACATATCAAGCAAATTGTCACAGCAAAAGTACAGATCATAACACATAGAATGTAAACAGCCACAAAAACTTGCCTCCAAATCTATATTTATCTTCCACAAAAGCCCATTAGTAACGTCACATATGAGATCAGGAACAAGAAATGACCAGCCATCTCCATAAGTAATTGATTCAGTATCAGTTAAAATTTGAGTCTCTAAAGCATCAGAATTCCTGCTAGTTGATGAGGAACACAAGGAAGCAGCTCTAGGGTAAAGCCTCAACAAAAGAGGAAGTGGAGCAGATATGGGTGCTCTAGAGTCTGCAAATAGGTCATACATAATAACAACTTTCGCATCCACTTGATGAACAAGCAAAACATTATCAATTGCACTGACAGCAATCCTATTAGAATAAATTGGCAAAGAGCCCTGAAAACACAAAGGAAAAACCATTAAAGGTGGAAAAATCAGAGAGAAGGCAAGATGGAATGAACAAATAACGAAAATCTTATTCTACCGTAGTGTGCCAATTGGAATGGGTTCAAACTCAGAGCAAGTCCAGATAAACACGGAAACTCCTTCCTAGGTGAAATTTAATCTAAGATCATCTGCCAGATCTTTTTACAAATAACAGGGTTTAAACATAATTAATGGAACAGGAAATGTACAAGAAAGAACAAATTTTGAGGACGCAAGCAGAACCACAGACATGTTTGACATTTCACAAATATCATGAGCTATATTAGCTCCTACTAAAATGGCAGGATGACAACAGTGCTTTCTATTAGTACAATTTCAGAAAAAAGTTTTATTCAGAAGATGACAAGCATTGAATAAAACCAAAAGAGATTGAAGATAAAATAGAACTTAAAAGTGGCGATGATCCAAAATCCAAGTAACAGCATCACCAAGAACTGCCATTTGCACAACACCAATAAAACTGAATATTTTACCAAAAGTGGCTAGTTGACAACATTGAGTTTGTTTGGATAACAATTTATTTGGATGATTTATTTGATCCAGTTACTGTAGTACTTTTTGTGATGTGATGTATGTGAGATAAAAAGGTGATTGGGAATTGTGTGTATGATGCAAGCAAAACAAAATCTGAAATAAATCTTGCAAATTTTCTTTGTCCAAACAAACCCATTGACTTTTCCTTGCCAAGTGCATCACAACGATAAAGATAGTGTGGATATGCTTTCACAGACAACCTCTCGCAATTGCATCAATAGGCTTTAATCATTTGCAGTTCCTATCTCAAAATCACATTCTACATTATATATTCCACTTAGATAATTTCATCTAAAATCTGACAGATATTATTCAGAATAATAATTGACTATAATCATTGGACAAATATCAAAATCATGACAGTAAATAACTCATCATATTAAAGTTGTAAAAATAAGCAGCAGGCTAAAATACAATTACTAAACACTGCAATTAACTATCTGCAATAGGAAATTTAAAAAACATATTCTAAAGTAGTAAATACTGAGAAAAAGGAAATATACTCAATTTTCAGCAAGATCTAACCTGCTGTATAACAGCATCTCGATAAAACCTATATGAGTGCAGTAGCATCGCAACTGTATCAAATTGCAAGCAGTAAATCCTACCATAACTGTAAATTGACAAAAGAAGTTTATAGGAAAGTTTTGATTAGGACCGAAAGCAAAAAATAAATTAATAAATAAAATAAAAAAGTACAAAGCATCTTACACAGTGACAATGTGAACATCTTCAGCAGAAAGGACAGGCCTACTGTTAGCCCCATGTTTTGCCATTACCATTTCAAATCTCGGCAAGCGGATAATCCCAGCTGAGGAAATCTAAATACATGAATTAAAGCTCTGTTAAACAGATGAAGCTATAGAAGAAGTTAATCTTAATATCAATGGATCCAGCAATCACTAAGGCAATTGAAAACATGAATTCATCAGACAAAGTTCACTAAATTACAAAACCAATTTCTTAATTACGTCAAATGCAATCACCTAATATAATTAGTACAATTATCAATGAAAACAATTCTGGTCGAAAATTAACATCATCTAGCACTGTAATATTTAAATAAAACAAATGGAAACAACATAGCTTGTTTCCATTCCTCGGCAGTGGAAATTTCACTTTCTTCACCAACTACTATACCCTTAATTTCACAACCCCACAAGTATGATCACCTCTTAAGAGAAAAAAGAGGGGGGGGGGGGGGGCGCAAAAAACCAAAAGCATCCTCGAATGTACTTATTTAATGACTCAGGCATAAAATGAAGATAAGTTGGTAGCCTTGTGAAGTTACATGAGGACAGTTTGATTGAATGGTAGTCCATTCATGTCATAATATTAATGATTCTGCAAGTACGACGTTGATATTATCTCAATAATTAATATCTAAGTAAAGATAGAAGCAGAGGAAAAAAACATAGAGTTCCAGCATCAACAAATAAATGAAAGAAAATAGAGAGGCCTTCAGTCTAAAACCATTGGTAAGCTATACCTGATATCCTGTGAAACTCTTGTTTTGCATGCCTTGGGCAAGAAGCACCAACCTGCTTTCATGTGTGTAGATATACCAACTGACATTTGTCTTCTTGGTCTCAACTAAAGTAAGTGATTTTGAGTCAGAACTGTAAGAGAACAACTCCAGCCCACTGTAATCAAGTAACACTTTTAGAAACATTTTGAAATTAAGAAATAATATTTAAAAGGATGTTTCATGCATGCTTGCTCAACAATAGACACATAATAGCATGTCAACAATACAAGATAGCAGATTCTGGATATAAAACAAATGGTTCATGACTCAAGTGGTCCAGGTGGGAGATGCACGACTGCAAGCATAACAATCTTTTACTACACAAAAGCAAAAAGCACAAAAGGCAAGAGAGTTGTTCAAATCAAAGATTGAATAGATTATGTGCATATGCACTTCAACAAAATAAAGCAAGTTAACTTTGACAGACCTGCAAGGATCAATTGGAGTAAATGACAGTTGCTCAAGAAGTAGATTCTAGCCTTTTAAAAGTATACAGCTGTGTTTAGGCGTTCTTGCTTGTTTTTACCTACTGCTATTAGGTCATTCAAAGCTGAAAATAGTTATTTTCAACAAGCAGCTCTCAAGATGCTCCTGCGAAACAGCTATTTTGGTTTTCAAAACTTTTAATTACGTTTCCAATTCTTTAAACAGCTATCCAAGAATTTTTTTTTAGCAGGTTTAGAAACATTAAGCAAGCTAGAAGAGACCCTTAAGATGGTACCATATTCTTCAGGATGGTACCATATTCTCACAAACTATTCAAGATGGTACCATATTCTTCAGGATCTCAAAACTTATTTACAGCTCTCTTCTCTGATAAGTCTGCAGTTTTTTGTTTTTATGGGTTTCCATGGAGGACATTTAATGGCCTTGCAACATGGTAACTAAAGGCTTGCAACCCTATAACATCTGTGTCCATGAAATTCCTAAGTAAGTCTGGAGGATCTCTCAAAATCTTGAACCCAGGTTACATACTCAGACTCATCTTACTAAGCTGTCAGCACAGGCTTTGCCCACTCTCCATGTATGAATAATTTTGCAGTCCCATTCCCTTCTCAGCCACTACCCTTTCTCCAAGAGTCTGTAAACCTCAATCTTGAGGCCAACTTCAACATGCGTTCAAATCTACCACTCTCAGCAATTTTTTTTGAGCCAATCCAACAAAGTCTGAATACACCTAACTAATAAACATAGACACAGACAAGATATTGTCAGAAGTTCTTCAGCTCATACCTGGTCTTCACAAAGACAATATCACAAGTTGGACAATCTGTCCAAAAGAATCCCAGAATATGTTCTGATTCGGACCTGCACTTATAGATAAAAGTTTTTTCCCCCTCTCTATTCCAGATCTGAACTTCATGATTAGATCTTTGGACTGCCAGAAGCTGACAATCTAAAGAGTATCGAACTGAGAGCACTGGACCTTCACTTATTGAATCACAGGATGGAGCGACATTTGGATCAAATGGAGCAGTTTTCCATGAGAAGACCTACAAATTGTAATAATAACAGATGTAATTTACTCACACCACCAGAAAGTAACGACAAATCAAGGTATCACCCGAAATTTGACTACCAAGTAAAAACTCACAACTAAAACTAGTATTTCTACCGTATTAAATCACCTGATCAGACGTAGATGCAAGTAGCAGCTTACTTCCATCATCATAAAATAGATTTCTAGATCCCGAAACTTTGCACCTCAGTGGTGGATACCGGACATAAACATGTGATACAGCACCAGATCCAGAGAAACCAGAAGACTGAGACGAAGATGGTTTCCCAAACATTTTTTGAGTATTTCAACCTTTGCAATCCGGAAAACAATCAAATTCCTCCTGCTAAATTATATACAAGCTCCAGCACTGCAGGTAGCAATCAATATGTATGAAACATAGAAAGAATAAAAGGATAATTAGCACAGCTTAAAGGACAAAGAATAAGATCAAAAATGAAATTCATGCAGTATAGCTTGGATTCTGTCCAAAAGTACGAGACCATATCATACCAGTAGAATTGAAGCTATACTAAAATGAGGCTTCCAGTGGATTTCTGATATGCTTCAGGCTTTTCCTCTGACCTGTGCATCCACACACAAAGTGATATATTTATGTCTGTTTCAGTAGAGACAATAAATACCCCAAATTGAGGTTATCTTTCTTTTGCATGTCGGAAAATGAGTCTCATACCACATTCTGCATGCAATTCCTTAATAAAAGGAATTCTTTTAAACACATGTCACGTTCTACTACAGGAATCTTTGCTGCAACACAACTACCGTATGCTTTGGCCTGTACAAAATGATTACAAACATCAGCACAAGAACCATTTTTCTTTCTCATTTCTTGGGGTGGGAGGTTGTCAGATAAGGAAGCAAATAGCACTGCACATTGCTTTTTTATTTTTATGAACTTTCAATGCAAAATTTGTTGCGACATTTTAATCACAAACTGAAGGGATGAAGCTTTTAATCAACAATTAGCATTTGAAAACAAGAGGGAAAAGAATTTATGAGGTGGCATTAATTTGGGATGTCATTAGTCACAATATTTTAAATTTTTTTTTTTTTGGATATCAGAGACAAAATCAACAACTATAATTATATGTCTGTCTGTCGAACTAAAAGGCTTATCACCCCAACTATGTTATCCAAACTCTTCACTTTGCCCTGCCGTTTCCCACTCTCCATTTTGCACTAGAGCAGCCAGTCCTGGGAACAGAACTGGGGAAGTCAAAGTTGGAGGGTGTCATGCCGCCTTCTCTTGTCACTGATGGATCGAACCAAATGATGGATAGTCTTTCCATGGAATCAAGCTCGGGACAATAGACAGTCAGACCACAACTTCTTAGTATGTCCATTTCCAACAAAGTTTTTCCAATAAGGGCAGGGAAGGAAGATAAGCTTTCTTATGCACTGATAACAGAAGACTTGAGCTACCTTTTATACGTATATGTAAGCTTCAGGGAAGCTCCTTAGGAATGAAAGATGATGGCTTTACTGAGGAAATGCTTTCTCTTGAATTTTATTCCCTATCTTTTAGAGACTAAGGTGGAGTGGAGGAACTAATCATAAACAGTCCGTCAAGCACCCACATTATTCTTAGAAAAAGAAGCGCCATACTCCTCCTTTTCTCTTAGCCATATGTGCACGATCAGTAAAAGAAAAAGACTCCCGTATCTAAGTCTGGATAATAATCGTACCAAAATGTTGTTCATTCTATAGTTCTCACGGGGACCCTCACTTCACCGATAACTTTGAATGTAATGCAAACAAATTAAACACAAATCATTGGCACCCGTAGAGAATAGATATGAATTGCCTCAATTTCTTTCTTCCATTAGTCAATCCACAAAACAGTTTACACGAGCTTTTTACTTTGTGTTAGTTATACATTTATGAGCTTTCAGAATCGAAACTCTTGTTCTGATCATCCTCTTCTAACTAGCAAATCCACAAGCACTTTTCCATCTACCCACAGTAAGCAAATTCGCATTGCTAAGGATAAAAAATTAACGTCATAATATTGCTCGTCTTAATAGCAAATTTGCTCGTCTTAACTTTTCTTAATTTGTAAGAACTGTTACTTAGGACCACAAAAGCATGCATAAAACAAATAAAAGATCACCTGAGCTCCACAATTCACCAAAATTCGCCGGAGTAACGTCGTAGTACTGTTACCACCAGTCTTCTCTTTCATTATCAACCGCTCAAACACCTGAAAACTTTGATTTTAAAAAAAATCAAATTTCCAATCGACATTAATAATCAATCCACCAATTCTAACAAATTAATTAATACTCATGTTACCGTTTGGAAAAAAAAATTAATTAATACATCTCAAAAAAAAAATTAGGGCTTTTATTACCTTGGACTGGAATAATTTCCTATCGGAGATCAAGCCGAAGTACCAAAATCAACACCTTTTGTTACCCTTTCCATTAAGTAAATATTTGGTTTTAAGTATTTTAAATTGCCCTAAAATTTTTTTTCCTTTTTGCCTTACTAAGCTTGGGGTTGTTGAAGTCTTGTCAAACATTTTCACCTGACGGTCTTTCTAATCATAGGGAGCTTCTCACCTATTTAAAAATGGGCCGTTTTGGGCCCTGTGAGTTGATCTAATTTTCTCGTTCTACTCACGGATGCTTAGAATCCCGCACTATTTCAAAGTGGAAAGCAAATAATACGGGCTTACTTTGAAATCGCTCCAGTATTTGGGCCCAATTTTTGTAGCAAATCATCTTCATTTTGTATTTTCTTTTAGGCAAGTTACCCGTAGGCGGCTGTGTGTTGGGTTAGTCTATTTACCACTTACAAACGTACCCACCTTATCGGCTTCCAAACCTACCTTTCAAGCCCATCTGTTCTAACCCAATGGGTCGATTTAGTGGTAGATCTAAAAAATCAATATAGTAACTTTTGTCATTTTTTTGGACAAAATGTCTCATTGGTCCTCAAACTATTATACATTTAAACTTTTGGCCCTTAAATTATTAAATAGACAGTTATAGCTCTCCAATTAACCAAAACATATACTCATAGCCTTCTATCAACTTAAGTCGTCATATCTAACAGAAATAGCACAAAAAATGTCAAGAACCACCTTCACTGTACTATTGAACATAATGATTCAAATTGATGGAAGGATTATAATTTATAAGTATATGTTTTAATTAGTTAGAGGATTAAAATGCCCATTTAATAATTGGAGGACTAAATGTTGAACTTTATAATAGTTTGAGGGTCAAACTCATATCTAACTATCTCAAACTAATGCCGATGGGATAGTAAATTTTAAGTCTCAAATTTCTTGAATTTCAAGTTTGTCCTCTAGTACCCTTATTTCTCTCCATTGCAATATTAATTAGTCTTGAATTATGCTTATTTTCTTAGATTTTATTTGAAATAATATTTAATGACTTTTAATAATTTTTTGGATAGCAAAAAATCGTTTGGAAAATTTATTATTTTGAAAGTCCATTTGAGTCGCAACTAATTATTTTCAATGTCATTTGGAGTGACTATTTTTCTATATTGGGTATATCCAATAAGATTAAAATAGATAATATTTGCAGACTGATAATATGTTTTTGAGGTTGTGCAATGACACCTTACATTTAACCAGCACCAAAGAAAAGAATTTAAAACATAGTTTGATTGGGGAAAAAATTTGGTCCTCAAAAAAGTAATCCTTAATGTTTGGAGTGTGAACCATAACTTATAAACAATTTACATTGCCTTGACAAACATTGATGTGCTCAGAATCTCTGCTTATTGCTTATATAACAAGCATAAGAAAAAAAATACATATACATATACATACATATACATATATATATATATGTGTGTGTGTGTAAAACTTCTTTTGCATAAATGAAACAAAAAGTTTTTGAATGTATCAATAAATTAAAATTCTAAGTAAGCCTAAGCATAGCCAAGTTAGGCACTTCTAGTTCAATGCATACATGGTTGTAGAAAGAGGATTATCATTATTTTAATTTGGAAAAAAATATTTGTTTTGAAAAAAAAATGAGTATTAGTTTTCAAACGACTACCATGGACATACATATGTGCTGCTCATATCAAATTTTTAAATCATCTAGATCAATTCTAGAATTTTGAGAATTCTAGATGATCATCTAGATCATCTAAATCATCTAGTAAGCCTAAGCATAGCCAAGTTAGGCACTACCAATAGTTTTGAAGTGTACTATTGTGCTTATTGGCTACAATTCTCTGACATATAACATATGACAAGCTTGAAGAAGCAATTATAAATTTTGGTGGGATCTAATGCAGAAGTTGTCTCCTACAATTCCACATGACATTCAGAAATTTCAAATGCATAAAACTTGTTTGAAAGGAGATATATAAAGGGATTACATGAATTTAATTTCCAACAATAATATTGTACTTTGGCAGTAGAGCATTCATATATTTGGATAAGAAAAATATACTCAAGTAACAAAGAGAGAAGGCTGGTGTGTTTGGACTTGGTAGCTAGCAAGGATTTGAGATTACCTTTTAGTATTATTGGGGTAAACCTCCAATAATCTTCTAGACATGCATCCTTGCCACAAGTAACTAAAACGCAGTAGATTTTAATAGGAAGAAGTGATGATTCATTATTCGCTAAAATTCAGGTACGGTGAGACATCAATGTAAGAACGTCCTAAAAGTACACCATCTAAACAGGCCCAACCCTTATCCTTATGTAGTGTTTTTGAATTATCCTTCCTAAATTATTTCTAGCATCGACATGCCTTGAGTTAGGATTGCAAACTTTAATAAGTAGTTACAATATTCCTTACATCTATAAAATTATTTGCATTTGGATTGTTTAAAATAAAGAATGATATATAAAAACATTATTGTTTGATGATAAAAATATGATTGTCTCTTTTTTATGCTCGATAAAAAAAATTTAAAATTTCAGTGTTTCGAGACATTGAGTAGGGATAGATTCAGAAATATATATATATATATATGTGTGTATGTATGTATGTATAATTTCAGTATTAGGGAAGAACAGCCGAGTAAAATTTATACCAAAAAAAAAAAAAGGGAAAATCCTCTAGTCATTGTTCCAACTGATATTGCTAAAAATATTTTCCTAGTCCAACCCTAAAGTTGGCCAGTTGCGGACCATCCTTAAAAGTGGAAATCTATTTAAATGCCCTTTTCCATTATTGTAATTAAATCTGGTTACCTAAGCATGATATATATATCTCAACTTATTTTGCAGGCCCTTAATTAAACACATCTGAGAAAAGACTAAATTAGGACGAAGGTACAATGGTATCATTAATGAAGTCCAAAGTCACAGGAAGAAACATTCAAGGCATTAAATTCGAAGCAACTCAAGCTGGTGCCTCATACGACGGACAACCTAAAATGAATATGTGTTAAATGAAGCATACACGATAACATTATGTGGTTTGATGTTGCCCAAGAAAAGAAACAGGTAGCTATTTTATATGGATATTATCTGAATTATTTTTTTTTCTCAAAATTTCTCATGTACTTTCCAACTAATTAAGCGTAATGTCTATAGTTCTATACCTACCAAATTGGCCATGGGGTTTCTTTGTGACCCTACTTGCTTCCTCCAATAATTGGAAGTAGTGGTTAGTCTTAGGGTTTTTATTCATTAAAAACTTAATGTAAGAATATGTACTCTTTGGGTACGTACTAGTTAAAATAATCCAAGTGAAAATATGTCTAATCTGCGCTTATACTAGGTCTCTCTTTGTGGGTGTGGGTTTCTTCATAAGGATTAATTTTTATACATTGTGAGTGTAAAGATTTTTTTTTTACACAAGTAAATTTAGATGAGTGCCGCATCATCGTTGTTCAAAATTTAAATTCACTTTTTGCCCATACATCAAATATCTATACTTGTAAGTGTAAACAATATTTACACTGACGGTGCATATAACATTAATCTTTCTTCATACTTTTAGCTTAATTACGTTTAGGTTTGAAATGACATGAAATTTAGGTGAAGTTTGGCAATTTGAAGCATAAGTAATTGGAAGGTTCAAAAAGAAAACTGAAAAGGGAATAACAAACTAGTCAAACATGTCAATTAGAAAGGATATCATCATCGAGACTTTTGATTTTACTATGACACGGCTCAGTTGGAAAACTTCTACGAAACAAACATAAAATAAAGGGAAAAGTATTAACTAAGAAATCTTGAGGAAAACCCCAGGCAATGATGACTAAATAGAAATAAGTTGAATACATGAGTAGGCGTGAAATTTACTCACCATACAAATGAAATATGCCAAAAATAAAACAAAGATAACGAGATCTTGTTTTCACAATATATATATACATATATATATTTTATGAGGAAAAAGTTACTTATGGGCACTCTTTTAACTTTTCAAAGAACTTCTTCTTGATTTTTTTCTCTAATAGGTAAAGGGTGGAATTTAAAAAATAAGGAAGGGATAAGAAAATTATATTAGTTTAGAACCTCTACGTTTTAAGGGTTCAACCTCTCGAGTTAAGAAATCCTAGCTGTAAAAATATGGATGGAATTCATACTTGGCAAGGCAATTATTAAATATCATTGTTCCACTGAAATGCAAGGGAAATCTGCAAATCATAGCCGTGATAGAAGTCATGTTAACGAATAAATGGATGCCAATAGCAAGGGACCCAATAGGCCCTCTCTTGATTTTAATTGATTAAAGGTAGGATGTCGTAACAACTACTGCAATTGGAGAAAGCAATTAACGACCATGAAAAGGATGTATAAGTGATTAAAAAAGAGAGCTGAATTTTCGTAGGTTGCTACAATTAGGTATGGTTTATGTACTTGATTAAGTTCCACATGTTGAATCAAAAAATACAAGTTTTGTCATCATCTTATGGGCAAGCTCCAAATGGTCCTTCGATTTGCAGCAATGAATGTCAAGGGTCCCATGTAATAATTATGGAAGACGAAGTCGTAGAAATTTGGTTTTGTGGAGAAAAAAAAAAAAGAACTGGAACAAAAAATAAAAACAAAACTATTAGTAATAAAAAATCAACTAATACATCTCTCAGTGCCTCCTTGATCAAATTTTGATAGCATTAAATAATCTTCTGAAGTTTTAGAGAATTTTAAACTAGTCCCGATACATCTATTTTTTTTATAAAATGGATAGGAGCAGGCGTGCGCGCGCACACACGTATGTAGACACACACACATGAATGAGAGATTTTTGAATCTGTTTAACCACGAACAACGAACAATTAATTAAGGTCAGGTGAGCTTTTCTTAGAACAGATTTATATATTCTTACTGCTTAATTTTCTAGAGATTTGAAATAAATCAATGAATTAATTACCCTTTGATACGCACGAGCATTTGTTCTACCAGACTAAGTTGAGTCCCAAATAATTGTTGTGCTAGCAGGAACCACATTAAAATGGCAAAAATCAAAAGCATCAATCAGAAGTTGATTGGCGAAATTGAAAGATCTAAAGGGGCAAAGAGAGAGAGCGACAGAGTTGTGGGGTGCAAAATGAATTAAACCGAAGAAGAAAAAAACACAGGACATATGTGCGTTAAAGAGGAGACCTGATCAGCTGAGTCGTTTCTTTGTAAACAGCAAGAGCAGGACCACGCACTGTTGAGGGATGCCAGCCAAAAGCATTAGTATGAATCAATGTGAAGTACCCAAGTCCCACCAAGTGCATGCAGTGCAATGCAACTTCTCCATCTCCCTTCTATTCCAGTCTTCTTCATCATCAGTTCCTCTATCTTTTCAAAGCGTAAGTGGGGCTATAACTATGACTCCAACACACACTAGGAGTAGTAAATAACAACTGCAAACATTATGCCACTATTTATGACCTGTCAACGTTTGTATGTTCCACTGCACTGCATTCCAAGGTGAGCAGAAAATGATTGCCAAACCAGCTGGGTACGTAGCATTTTCTGAAATGGCCCTTCTACACAAAAATAATTCACAGAATCAACTAGAACCTGCTGATCGCTTCAGAGATTAGATGACAACATTTCATTGATCATTATTCCAAACTTAGGAAATCGAGCTGAACAGAAATTGGCAAATTATGACTAGCTAGGGTAGGTTCGATGATGTTCTATATAGTGTTAAGTTCTTCCAAATTTGGATATTATAATCTCTTTTTCCACTGTATATTGACGAGGGTTTGGAAAATGGAATTCTATATATTAATTTGAAATTTCGTCAACGGTAATGGTTTGGAGTCCATCTTAGCCTTACAACTTTGGAGAGTAATCCATGCCAAGTCTAAATCAATGCTACCACATTTACCATTGTTGCAACCTAACATAAGTGATAAAAAGCCAATGATGTCAATTCACCTAGTCTCTATTGTCAACATCTTATTAAAATCAATTGTGTGGACCATTTCACAGGAATTGAAGTAAATGGAGAAGCGCAATTCATGTGATCATGGTTTTACAACTACCAAAATCAGATGCAATGATGCTAATGTTTTAGCGTCAAATTACCTTTCTTTCTGGATGTACATAATTCATTTTGAGTGCAAAAGAGTTAGAAAAAATCATTCAAAATATCCCTCATATTTCGCTAGATAAATTTTTTTCGTTCTTCACTTTTAAAATGTTAATTTTACAGTATTTATAGATTCAAATTAGAAAAATTTGATCCTACCTAAGTTTTCGATCACTTTTTAGTCTAAAATTACCACATGACTCACGTGCAGTTCTTTTGTATGTACAAGAAGATCATATCCCACTTTTTTAATAATAAAAATGAATATAGATTGTGTCTATTTTTCTAGTATGAGTGAGAAGTCTTGGATTCGGGACCTTCCACTTATATTTCCTCCCCCATCTCTCCCTTTGAATATAGAATGGATCAAATTCTATTTTTTCAGTGAAAAAATGATTATGATTCGTGTCCGATCCTACTTCTTTAGGGGTAAAAATGAATACGAATTTGGCCATTTGTATGAGTCATGTGATGGATTCAGGAAAAAAAAGTGGTAGAAAAATCTAAGTTGGAACAAAAGTTCACAGAGTTAATTTTATAATGAATGTAAAATTAATATTTTAAAAGTGAAAGACGAAAAAATTTATTTGGCAAAATGTGAGAGACGTTTTGAATAATTTTCTCAAAGAGTTACGGGACCTTTCCGTTACTATTTTGTAGTGTAATTTGGAACCTTTTAATCTTGCAGTAGCATATGTATTCACTAGAGGTCATTTGCTTAATCATAAAATGCTAATTGTATGAGTATGAATATAATGCTAGTTGCATTATATTTCGATGCTCATTATATTTCTTACTAAGTTTGATGGAGAAAAACTACACGGAGTCTTGAGCTTGCATATTTTCTCTTTCAGATATAGATAATCTGTTGAGTACTTGAGTTAATTCTCTTCTTCCATATAAGTGTATGTGTTGTGATTTGAGGGTCTAATTCTGTTAATGTATTTATACCTTTACTAGTCTACTTAAAATGGAAACCCTTAACTGAAAATAGTGTGTATGTATATATATAAAGCGCTTTTACCACTTCTTGAATGATTAATACAATCATGGCCCGCCCACTATGCAATATACATGGGGGTTAATTCATAAATGACAAAGGCAACCAACGAATTGAAGTATAGTTCAGGATAGAACATCATCGGATCCTTTCCAAATCTTGTGGATTGTGATATTTCACCGACAGTTCAGCAATAAGTTCAATGCATTAGGTTCCCTATGAACTCATCAAAACATGTTGATTTTGCTCAAACCAACATCATTAATTTTGCTACAGTATTAGACTTTCCTATAGTAGTAATATTCCGCTACAGCAGAAAATTGGCATTTTTGCGCTTTAATCAAAATGCCAAAAGATTCCTTTTTTTTGGGGGGGGAAGGGGGGAGGGGTGGGATATACGTAATATAATCAGCTCTGATTTATTATATCTCGTATATACGTCTATACTGTGTGCTTCCTAGTTTTTTTTCTACAAAAAGGGTAAGGTGTGTTTGAGAGTGTGAGTCCACACTCCGGAAGAAGAAAGGGACCAAGGAGGAGGAGGAGGGCGGGTGGGGGGTATTGGAAAAGTCTAACAATGCCACACAACTCAAAGTGTTAATTATGCAACATCTGAAAAAGATGCCATTGGGTGGTCCTGAGTTTTAGTTCCAGACAACAATGATATATCATAGCCATCAAGCTTTTAAAGAGTTCAAAGAGGTGTTCTCATAATATTGACAGTTTTAAGGAGATGGATTTTACATGTAGAGGTGGATAGATAGACGATGGATGGATAGCCAGTCGTAGTCATAAAGTTAGCCCCAAAGCATGTTGACATGTGTTTTGATTTTTGATGGTTTATCCTTTCAACAATGAAAATGGTGGGCTCTCATGCTCTCTTCTCCACTTGCATTGCTTTTTCTTGTATCCACATTCTTGTTCTCTGTCTTCCCCACCATTCTCCCTCTGTCATTTGCCAAAATATCTATGCACATACCAAACCTAATTTACTTCTCTCTTTATTGCGTACATACACCTCTTGTTTTTCTAGTAGATGAGAATTTCTTGCTTGTTTAAGGTTAGGACTGATTTAAATCAATGTGTGAAACTTTCCCTTCTATAGACTTCCAAATTAATTAAGGATCTCCAAGTATTTCAATATATTAATTTAACCATTTTAGCATATACTAAAGCAACAGAATTGTGCTTGTTTGTAGGGGTGTGCATCGAATTCGAAATCGGTAATTTGAAAGTTTGAATTCGAAATTTTTTGAAATTTTGGTATCTGATAATTCGACCGAATTCGATTTCGAATTCACCAATTCCGAATTCGAATTCGTACCAAATTCAATTCGGAATTTGGTAAATTCCGATTTCACCGAATTTGGAAAAATTTATATATTATTATATAATATAAAATTTATAATATAATATTATATAGTATTATATTATATAAATTTTATATTACATGTATAATATATATATATATATTAAAAACGAATTTGAGATCGAAATCGGAATTCGAATTCCGATTTGAAATTGTGAATTCGAAATCGGAAATTCTAATTTGAAAAACTCCATTACCGAATTCGAACCAAAATCGAAATATATGAATTCGGAAAACCCGAATTCGATTCCGATTTACCGATTTCAAAAAATTCCGAATTCAATTCGAATTCGATCGATAAATCGAAATTTTTCGATTTTGCATACCCCTACTCTACTTGTTTGTCTGCTCAAGCAAGTACCTTGAAAAGTATTTACTGTTTCAACAGTTCAAAATAGCTTAGTGGTATAGTACTATGATGAAGTCATACCCTTGTCCTTCTAGATTCATTCAACATGGCGGTGTAGCTGATCTCTGGTCTGAAATTATTCCAATCAAAAGTCAAGCCGAAAGCCATTGGGGATTGTTAAGTCCCACCTTTCAAGGACTGATCAAGAAGAAAAGCAAGAAAACCAATAGTCAAATGGTATCTTTTCCTCTAGGGTTCTCATAATAACTCAGAAAAAGTCTTCGTTTAGCTATTCATGCCATGATTCATGAATCAAGGAACAAGGGAACTACTTAAAGGGAGGTGCTTCCCATTATATTGATGTGACAATCACAATTTGATACGGAAAACCTTTTTTTTTCTTAGTTTTGCACAAATCACATTAGCATGTGGGCCGTGAATTAGATACAAGTCAATTCATGATCTCTCAGTATAGTATATATGCATGTACATTTTATACTTGATGATAGAAATTTTCTCCCCACGAATTTTGCACTCAAAATTAGTCATACTTACGTTTTCATCAAGAATTGCTCTTCCCCCTATTTCCGTGGGGCCAATTTTGGCTCCTGTCTACCTGGTCCCAAAAACTTAAATCAACTCCATAAACAAAACATAAGAAATTAAACCAGGTGTGGCCTAAAAATTATAGTAGTATAATAATCTGATGAAGATAAAAAATGCACTTTCCAAATTCAGCATCTGACATGAATTATGCTGTCTGCATTTCAACGTTAAATTGAGCAAATAAGAGGGTGCATGTAGTATATATACATATGAACAACTATCTCTCTCTCAATATATATATGTATATACCAAAATCACTCAATTGGATCTACATCAATCCCATGCCGGCCACATATGGGAAACACATGTTGCTGGAGAAGCAATATATATATATATATATATATATATATGTATATGTGTATGTTTGTATATATGATGAGAGGTCCCAAGACAAGAGTAGTTCTTGAGAGGCAAAGTCACAATCAGGCCAACTATTTTGAAAGAGAGCTGAGGGAACAAGAAGAAAACGACTCTTCTGTCCTCAACATTGCATCAAACTTAACTCATGTGGCTGCTGGAACAAAGGGTCTAAAGAGATAAAGCAAAGGGGGGAAAAACACCATATTGTCTAGGCAAAGAAAGGCCAAAACAAAAGCTCTTCTCTTAAACTACTTAGTAAAGAGAATTAAGGTCGTTTAAGATGGTGACACTTCTGGTGGTGGTGCTGGACATGTGTGATCGCAAAGACATCTCCCAAGTCTGCGAGTTGAGAGAATTAAACACAAGAATACAAACTCGGTCGATTTGGATGTAATGTATGCAATCTCAGCTCAGAATCTCCCATGAGAATGCCATCTTCTTCACTTGACATTTTGCTCTAGTGAATATAGTATTCAATATTAACGATCCATTATAATATGGTCTATATCATATTTTGACAATACATATAATGGGATGTGAGCTGCAGCAGCTTGATATTCTTTCATTTTAAGTTTTTTTTTTCCATTTAGGATAAAAAAGATTTCAGCTTCTAATTTTTTAGTCATTTAGTTTATTTTTGCGATTTTTATCTTGATTCGATTGCAGTCCCTGAATTCTTTCTTGGTGAAATAAAAATAATGGGCTTGGGAGAATGAATAATAATTAACTTGAAAAGATCACTAAACAGTAGAGTAGTTTAAGCTCGAATCAAACATCTGGAAAACATCTCTCCTTTCGAATCCTTTAGGATAAGCATACTATTTTTATGAAAATTTCTATGAGACAATTTTAATCAACTAGGACTAGAGGTCTTAGGTTTAAATTTCCCTGCACTCCCCGCTTTAAATCCATCCCTTATCTTTAAAAAAAAAAAAAATTGAAAAAGACAAAATTATCAAATTAAACTAAATAGAATCTAAAATTGAGCTCTGACATTACGTTGAGATACTGATGAACTGGAATGAACAATAATTGGCTCAACTGTAATATTTTTACATTGTCGGATCATTTGTGGTGAAGGTGAAGCAATTTGAGTAATTGTCACTGTCATCTTATCCTCTCTAGGAGCAAATTTCCTTTTAGAGACAAGGTTGCAGAATGCACCAAGAAGTGTTGAAAACATAATAGAAAAGTGCAAATGTACAAGAATTGTTAACAAAAATCTGTATTGACTCAGACTTTGTTAAAGAACATATTGAAGTGTGGTAACGTACATGTTTGAACATAATTATTAAGCACAAAAAAGGAGATACTACAAATATCGATAGCACGGGATCACCGGTCGAGAATACACCAATGCCAAACTGTTTAATGATATTAGTCAGTTTTTTCTACTTTCACGAAAGGCATAGACGCAAAGTGGTGCAGCTGAATTCAATCCCGGTAATGTAATAAATGGCCTGATGCTCTGCGAGTGTTATTTAATGGCAACAAGGGTTTCAATCAAGGTGATGAATGAAGTATGTTTGTATTGTTTTATAAGGTCGTGATAACATCAATTTAAGGGCTGTTTTGGTGGAGAGGTCCATCTATTATATAATGGTAAAATCCATCAAGATTTTTGTTTTGCTTTTCTTTTTTTAAGAATTTGGGAGAAACAGAAAGGGATGAAGAGAAAAATAGTTATACTAGTAGTGAAATATTTTTGAAACTAGAAAAAAAACACTTCATATTCCTCTCTGAGTATTTCACCTATTCATTTTCTTTTAACTGTAAAAACAGAAGAAAAAAAAAAAAGAAAAAATATAAGTTGCAGACACTTAAGTCTCAACAACAGTCAATACACAAAAATAGCCTAAAGAACATACAACAATCATGGGTCTAATGCGGAGAGAGATATGATACATGAGATGTTGATTGTCTTAAATGGCAAACGAACGAGGTAGAAACCAGTAATTAAGATGCCAGAAGTTAGGGGTGTAGAATAGATAGATAAAGACAATTATTGCTGAACCGTTAAAGCGGTAAAAGATGCATCGACTAAAGCAGACTGTTTTGCAGGAGGGGCTCAAAACATATAGGCATTTCATTAAATTACCATTTTAGATTAATAGTACTCTCATGCAGATCCAAACATGCCTGGAAATGTACCATTAAATGGCTCCACTTCTGTTAATACACTCCAAAACAAGCAAAATTTCTCTCCAGAATAACTGAGTTTTACCAGGTCAGGTGAAGAGAACGGTAATTAGTGGTCACTCTCTGCTGCTTTAAGACTACCAAAGTAGCAAAAATATCTTCCAGTTGTCAACCAGCTAGTTCTGTGAACTTGTGAGGGTGAGAAATTAGTAGTCAGTGATGCCCATTAGCCAGTGCTCGACGGCAATAACTGTTAGTGCTTGAATAGATTGGACTTACAGTTAAAGTGTTAAAACACACCTTGATCCAATAGATGACTGAAAAAACTTCTTCTTCTTTTTTTACCGTATCCACAACTTCTGGATGAATTTTTGCGAATTTCAACAAATATTTTATCAAGTTCGACTAATCTAGAAGTTGTGTTAAATTTTGACTGAAATTTTGTTTTACATAATCTTGGAATGTTTGTAGGTGACCAAGTCAAGATAATCATAAGTTACCAATCATACACAGGCATAAATATTAGATTAAACAGTCTCCTTCAATGTTGTCTAGGCCTCCTCCCTAGATCCCCGAAACAGATCAGTGAGATTTTGTCTAAATTGCACACATAGTCGTATGATAGTTGAAAAAAACCGAACCCCACGATCTTTTAAAATTAAAATTTCCTATCCCTTTGCGGATTTACTTTTGTTTTTTAGTTATATATATCTATATATCCCAATTATAGGCACACACAATGTGTATGCAGTTTAGAAATAATTATTAATTTTTATGAATATATTAATTTTTGTTTTTACAAAAATAAATTTTGTATAAATTATTCATAAAAAAATTATAATTATTATTAATTTTTTCTTTAATACAATTATAATTAATTTGGTAGTTACTATATTTAAGGGAACTATGAGAGATTATATTAGTAAATATGATTAGGTAGTTAGGATAAAAATTAATTTTTTTTAAGAGCAAAATTAGAAGTTCAAAAAATGACACAAAATGTTTACCCCTACTGCCACCTCTCTCCCTTTTATTATTGTATAGATGTTTTTGCTTTCATATAAACGACATCTCATTAATGGCAAATTGATGAAAATGCAGAAAAATTTTAATTTTATGTCGACCAAATTTAGCGCATGGTCTCAAGGAGTTAACTCTAGATAATGACCTCTAAGTTTTGTAACCTATTAATAGCAATCTCACACTTAATTAACTAGCATAGCATGGGCCATTGTATCAGTTTGTCTTTCACCTTCTCATTTCTATTCCCTTAAATAGGATGCGAAACTACAAAAGCCAACTTAAGAAGACTAACCATATATAAGCTAACTTTGCCTATTAATTAACTTGGGAATGGTACATGCTTTAGAATTTCTGATGATCTTGGTTCCTAACCGAAATGTCTAAAACTCTTATTTTTGGCACTAATTTTCCAGGAATGCTTTAATTTGCCTCTGACTTGTAACCGTAAAATTGCTTTTTGTTGTTTAGAAAAAATCTTTAAATCCAGCAGAATTTTTATTGAGACTAAACGTGGATTTCTACAACATCATTTCGCATGGCTGATTTAGCTAATATTCAATTGGGTAAGTAATTAATTGATGGATGTACTGTCAGTGTATAATTTTCTTTATACTAGCAGGTTCAGATCATGTCAAATCACATGAGTTCAAATTTAAAATTCAAATTATATACATATGGTATACATCCATAATTGCTAATATAAAAAAATCATTACACTGTCAATGTATAAAAAATTAATCCTTAATTAATTACATTTGTGTTACTAGCTACTTCCAAGGCTCAAAAGAAGAAAGGGAAAAAGAGAAAGAGCAATATCACATGAAGTAAAATGCAGCATATACAGTGGTTTTGTATGCCAAACAAAAATAAAGGGTGACAGTTTTATATCCCTACCTTTGATGATCAATGTCAAAAGTCAAGTCTCAAATACATAACAACTCAAACTAAGTATCTTTCTGAACCAAAACAAATGAAATATATTAAGTTTACTGACTAGTCTAATTTGTCAGAAGATACACCTATGACAGTGTGATTGCAAAAAATTATCCACTGGCTAGGAGCCCAGGACACAAAAACCAGAAACCACTGATCTCAAACATAGACCAAAAATTGTGGCCTTGTCAGGCATCACTCAAGGAAGGAAAGGAAGGAAGGAAGGGTCAGCTCCAAGCTCCAATTATATCCTTGAATCAGACCACTCCCTTCTTCAAAGGTCCCCACTACTACCACAAACAAGTGAAACAACAACAACATCCTCCTCAAGTCTCTATTCTTAACCTCAGTACCCACATTCATGTAAAACCACTACATTTTCCTGACTTCCCTCTTCTACATTCTCCTCCAATATTCCCCAGGTTCTTCAGTTTTTTTTTTTTTTTTTTTTAGTTCTCCTCATGGACAAGGCTGAAAGAGAAACACATGACTTCATGAATGTTGAATCCTTCTCCCAGCTGCCCTTCATTCGACCTGCACCAGTTAAAGAAAAGGGCATCCGACTTTTTGGCAAAGAATTTGGAGGGGACTCCAACAGTACTGTTACTACTGCTGACGACTCCGAATCTGCTCTGACGACTAATCCTCATCGTCATGAGCAGAGTACTAAGGATAGTGATAATGGAGATAGCACTCGAAAATTCGAATGCCACTATTGTTGCAGAAACTTCCCTACATCTCAAGCCCTTGGAGGCCATCAAAATGCACACAAGAGGGAGAGGCAGCATGCTAAAAGAGCACATCTTCAGTCAGCAATGGTGCATGGAGGCCTAGCTGAGACTCATGTTTATGGCCTTATGAATTATCATCGCCTTGGTTCGGTGCCAACCCCGGCTTTGGCCTATCATTCTTGGGGGAAAAGCAGCAATTCTTATACAAGTAACTCAAGATTCTATGGTACTGGTGGTCACGGCTCTTTTTCTCATCAGCCACCTATCAACGGCAGCCCGTTAGCCTTGTGGAGAATTCCAGCAGCTGCCCACAGTTCCCCTACTTTTAGTCGAGACGGTTCGGTTCATCATCCACTTCCCTTGTTTTCCAATGATGATTTGAAGCCTCCACAAGTGATGAGCTCCAATTCTCAAACTCGGCTAGGGTATGAAACTTCAAAGCCTAAAATTCAAGATCATGTGAGTTTGGACCTGCATCTCTAACTATACTAGTCTCAAGATGATTGATTTACTTCCCATCATATATAGGGAACTTTTGTTGTTTGATGAGGCAATTCCAAGAACAAGTGTTTCTTTGGCTTTTTTTTTCTTTTTTTCTTTTTTCCACTTGAAACCACCTTCTTTCTCTTATACTTCCAGTAATCAATCTGATGTGTAAATGACATAATTTCACCATTTCAGCATGCACTTATTTCAGTGCAGTATGGTGAAATATTTCCCACAAGAATTACTTCTCGAATTTCTTGTGCTTAACATGCGGCCAAATTGGTAATTGGTTTCGCCCTTAATTAAGTTTTACTAATATATTCACCTTTACTAATTGTCTCCTAATTACTTGTTCATCAAACCCCCGTTCTATAATGTCACAGTCCGGCACGCCCGGAATTCTTTCTTTTCCGGTTTCCAGCATCTTCGAATTAATTAACACTTCAATATTGCATAAACTCTTGGTGATAATGAGGAGAATGTTTTGAAATATTTGCATTTGGCTCTGAAGAATACTTCTTGAAGAAACACATATTGGGGAGGTAAATTCACGTGCGGAGGTTTTTCTGCATGTCCCAGATCCTAGCTATGTATGTAGACTCAGAAGTTAAGAAAAGCCTAGGTTGATCTATTATCAACTCATTGGTCATTCTGTACAAAATACATAGAAAGCTGGTGGTTTTATGGTAGTTTCTGGTATAACAGCTTTAGCATCTTTAATGAACATTCTTCATACTTTTCGCCTACTTGTTAGATAGAGAGAGAGAGAGAAAGAAAGAGAAAGAGGAGATGAGGCTCCTGAGATTTTTGTACGCGTTGTACCTTTCGAACTTTAAATGATCTTCAGACTTCTACTACATATCTACTCAAAGATTTTGAGGTGGATTTATCAGGGATTCTGAGCCTGTAAGGAAAAAGGTGGCAAGTTTAAGGCCACTTGTTGAGAATTGAGATAACCAACGTGATATAAATGCAACCATCCTAAGCAAAATACCCCTAATTAAAGCGCTCCGTTATAACCATTGAGCCCGAGTTACTGATCAAACAAGAATCCACAATATTCTTGATTGGAGTCTTGCTGTTTTGTTCATGCGGAATCATGCAAGCTAAACCATGGAAATGTTCAACATCCAAAAGTTTTTTCAGAAAGCTTTCTGGGAATTAATTAATTAATTTGAATGTAGTCTAGACACACAAGGAAGCACACACAAAATCCACCACAAAGTAAGTGGAAAATCTTTGTTCTAATTTCCACCATTTAAGTACAGAGTCAAGTCTTCTACTCGTCTACAACCAGCTGGAATTTCAGCTAATATTTTCATTCTCTCTTTTCTTGGGATGTCGATTACCTTTCATCTCCACGTTTTAATAAAATTTGATCCAGTGCATACTCTCGGATAGTGGCTACAGGTACCCTTGTCAACAAAAAAAATTTGACGAGTGTCAAGGCATCAAAAAGTTGACATGGTATTATGCAGCTTTCATCATAGGAAAAGTTATAATAGTGCACTTCAACCTTAGATTATGCACTCAGTGTTTATTTAACTGT
>NW_020862863.1:0-26432 GCF_003713205.1 Coffea eugenioides | reverse complement strand
CCTTCGCCTAAACTTATAAGGGAAGCGCATCTTACTGATGCCAACAATCTTCAACTCACGTGCCGTAGGTGATCATGGTCGAGATTTTCTATTGTTCCTTAGGTGAAAACCCGAAAGGGCACCTCACAAAAAAAAAGGAAGGAAAAAAAGAGAAAAAAGAAGGGAAAAAGGAAAAGAAGAAAAAAAGAGAAAAGAAAAGAAAAGCAAAACAAAAACAAAAAGGGTGGGGGCAACCTTGGTGAAAATCCAAAAGGGCGCCGATGTAGGGTTCTGCAACAAGCGTGCACGAGGGGAAATAGCTAATGACTTGGTTCATTTGGATTTTCTCTTCATTTTTTGTAATGCTTCTGCCCATGTTGAATTCCAGAACAACGATATCCGGAGATTCGAATAGGACATCCGTTGACCAAAAGCCGTGTCACTTTGTAAAAAAAAATTTCTGTTGCAAATATGAGGCATTTTTCTCAATTGCTTGTATTCATGGCGTTTTGTAGGTTTAAGCACGATTAATTGTGTTAGCATTCTTTTGTATATTCATTTTTACGTGACATGTGAAATTACCTTGCATACATCATTTTTTTTAATCATTAAATTTTGGTGAATGACAATCCCCGTGGTTTATTCAAAACATACTTGGATTCAATCATCTTTCGGAAATGGTTGAGATTCGACAAAGCTGGCTACACAGGTTTCCTAATATGGCAAGTGCATACCTAGTCAGTCTGGAGAAATGCCGCAGCAAAAGTTGACGAAGACATCGAAAGACTCATGTTTACACGATTCTCAAAGGAAAACTGATCAAATGATGGTGGCAATTTCTTCGTTCTTTCTCTTTTGCAGAAAAATTTCATGCATGGATTAAAACAATCACGCCTCGCATTGGAGTCGGTATCGGAAAGAGTTCTCCAGTGAACAAAGGCAGATCGAAAACGTTGCAGGCAAGTTTGATCAAAAGGTGCAACAACATGACAATGCAGAATCAACTATGGGCTCAGACGCAAAAACTCAACCTCTACTGGGGCAAAATTTTGGGCTATTTTCAGGTAAGTATACTAGAATTTCTTGTTTAAATTTCTCGTTCGGGTCAGTCCCATGATTAAATTCTCGTTCGGATCAGTCCCATGTTTAAATTCTTATTCGGGTCAGTCCCATGATTAAATTTTTGTTCGGGTCAGTCCCATGTTTAAATTTTCGCTCGGGTCAGTCCCATGATTAAATTCTTTTTCGGGTCAGTCCCATGATTAAATTCTCATTCGAGTCAGTCCCATGTTTAAATTTTTTGTTCGGATCAGTCCCATGTTTAAATTTTTGTTCGGGTAAGTCCCATGATTAAATTCTTATTCGGGTCAGTCCCATGATTAATTTCCTGTTCGGGTCAGTCCCGTTTTAATTTCTTGTTCGGGTCAGTCCGTTTTAAATTTCTCGTTTGGGTCAGTCCCATTTTAAAATATCTGTAAAAGAGGTCGGTCCTTATTTCAAAAGCGCCAGTGGTTCTGTGAGAACCCGTAATTTTCCATTTTCTAAGTTCTAGAATCTTTCATGGCTTGTTTTCTGCATTTTCGTGCTTAGGAAAATTTCTAGATAATTTTAAGGAGCAGATATAATTTTTAGATGATTTTTCTAGTATCGAATAGTTTTTGAGAAATTAAGAGCGTATACCGGACGTGGGACCTACTAGTGCGAAAAGTTCGGAAAAATTCTGCCAACTAGGTTAAGTTTTGGATACTGGAATTAATTTACCGGGTGTTAAGAGATAAGTAGAGGATGCTAAGTGGATTGGTATGAGGGAGACAAAAGTTAGGCAAGCATTAAATGAGGTGACAAGTGTCACCATAGGATTGGTTCTTACATAAGACCACTATTCACCTTTTTCTATTTGACCAAATAAATCACAAAATTAACCAAAATTTCACCATTTTCTCTTCTCTAGTGGCCGGCTCTTACTCTCAAGAAAGAAAGAAAGAAAACTCTCCAAGTTGCTTCAATCTTTGCTCCAATCTTCTAAATCAACCATTAGATTTTGTTTTTGCTCCATAGAAACACTTAAGGAAGTGTTAGTGAGTTGATTTGTGGAGTTATTTGGAAAGCTAAGAGGACCTATTGCTCTCTCTCTCTTGTTTCTAAGGTGAGTTATGAAGAACCACTCTCCTTCCTCTAATGATTCCTAATTTATGATTAGTGGTGGTATGTGATGAAACTTTATGGATTACATCTTGATTTGTGGTTGAATTAGTGAAGTTTTTTATTTATTGGTGATTTTCTGTTTTAATATGAACATGATTGTGTGGCTATCTATGATGATTGGAAATGATGTATAATGACTCTAGAAGGTGGAAAAAGTGGATATTTGCAACCAATTTCTGGTTTGGAAGAAATTGTAGAAAGTTAGGGTTTTCTTGGGAACATTCTGCCCGGTTTTGTAGCTCCTAGTTAGAGGCCGAATTGGCCTTGGCTTAAAACATGAAAGTTGTAGGGAATGACATTTTAGAGGTGCCTACAAATTTCAGGTCAATCGGAGTAGCGTAGAATGAGAAAAGTCGAAATTACCCTTGCTGTCCTGGTTTTACCCGAATGTAAGAATTGCGCCTGTAATTGGTTGTTTTGGCTGGAATTGCTTCGGAATTGGTTGTTGAGGCCTTCTGATGAAATGTAGCCCTGTTTCTTAGCTTTCAGCTGGTTTTGGAATTTCTGGATTTGGACTTGGATAACCTGATTTATGCTGTTTCCCCTAGAATGTGTTCTGTGAATCTGTTTTTGTGATTTTGGTGTAGTATCTTGCATTTTTGACCTAGTTACACTCGAAACTGGGCTGAGTGACCTTCTATAATATTCTAGCCCTATCTCTTAGTTTCGAAACGGTGGGTCTTGGACCTTCATCCGATACTCGTAGTGGCTTTGGTACCATTACCGCAAAGTGACGTCAAAACAGTTTTTTTAAGGGTTAAAGCTAGTTCCATTCCCGGATTTTTCTGGATTCCTCTATTGCTTATGTATGCTTATGGAACCCTATTTTGGTAGTATTTGGCATTGGTTTATGACTTGTAATCGAGTCTTATTGTGTTTATTTGAATAGTTTAGGGCTTGACTTTCATATCCGGTCATTTCCTAGCTAAAGTTTGTACTTGAATGCCATTAAGCCTAGTGAACGGCTTTTGGGAATGAGATTATTTTTGTACGAGATGTTGGGACTGATTTGAGGTAATAATGAAGCCATGATGGCTGGAAAATAGTAAACACAAGGGATATGCTGCCGAAATTTTACTTGAAGGCTAGTTGGATTTACTTGTGATTTGAGCGAAGGGCTTTTGGGTTGTTTGAGCCTAGGTCTTCAGGTTACCTTTTCGTTTTCCAAAATCATGTTTTGCACCCTTGCTTTAGTAATTATTTGGCGAGGCATACGACTGGTAGTCGAGCCTCACATATACTCAATTTTTGAAAGTGGAACCTTCAATTGTTTTCCTTGGATTATTTTATGGTTTCTTGGTGATTAAAACTCTCTTTTGGGAGGTATCTGTACTGACCCCGGTGAGTGTTCCACTACCTGCTACCCGTTATGTGAAATATCTGAATATCTGAAATACTTGATTTATGACTGTTGGAGCCAAATACTTTTGATAAAAGGGAGGCGAGGGTGGACTTTATCACACTCGTTCTCTTGTCTGTTCATATGCCAATTTTGAACGCGAATCTGAATCTGCTATCTGTATCTGTATCTGCTATCTGTATCTGGATCTGTATCTGTTCTGACGTCGTTTGGAAGCTTGTATCCAACGACCTTTCTGGGACCTCTGAACTCAACACCTGTGGCCAGTTACTCGAGTCGGGCCGGCAAGGGCCTGGTCGATTAGATAACGAACCACGGTAGTCTGTTTTGGGATCTTTGGATATTGAGACCCTTGATTCCGGTACACTCGAGTATTACCAATTCTGATCTGATTGGATTTCGGGCCCGGTGGGGGTATGTGAGGTGGAAGGAGTCGAAGAAAGTGGAGTCTACGGTATTGGTTACTTCTGTAACGTTGACGGAGTGTCAACTGTTATTTCGATCAAGTTTCGGTGAAGCGAATGGGAATTTGGCTCCTGAGAGCCACCCGTATCCTTTCTGTCTATGGTGTTTGTTCACTTCTTTATTTGATGCACATATGTGATTAATTGAATATGAAGTTCCATGTTTCTTACTGCTATATGTCTGGTACCTCATTGAGCGCAAGCTCACCCCTTTCCGTTCCTTTTTGTTTTCCTTACAGGAAAATAAATACTTTTGGACTGGATTTGACAATTGGTTGCCGAATTGAGCTAGTTGGACATATCTTTTGTATAGCTCATTGATTGAAACCCTAAATGTATTTTTGGGTCCGTTTCTCTTTTGATTTGGCAAACCATACTCGTATCCACTTTTGAATCACTTTGGTATGCCACTTTGGATTGTATCTGCTAAATTTCAACATGTAAATATTTGCTTGATGTTTGGTTGGGTTTTGACGTGTCGGTTACTATTCATGACCGACTCCGGTTCCATTTTTTTTTATTTTGACATCTTGACTTGGTTACGCGCGTTTGTATGTCCCGAAACGTAGATCGCTCTAAACTGAACGACTGAGTCCCGGCGAGAGCTGGGCAGGCGGTCCGCCGAACCCTCTGGTTCGCCTTAAGGTGAGGTGGGGCTGTCACAGGCGGTATCAGAGCTTAGGCTTCCGATCTCTGCAGTGTATCCTAGGCTAAAGTTTAGGATGCCGGACTGTGGAATTTATTTTGATTTGACAGTTAAGGACTAACTGCTCGTTCGAGCATAAACTATGAATTGCGAGTGTTATCGGCCTTTAATCCTTTCCGTGGTATTGGAGGATCATAGATAGGTACGTTGGGTAGGAATTTCGATTGTAGATAGTTTACTCTTGGGACTGGCCAGCTCGAGATGTGAATTATCTTATTTCGGATTCTTGTGCCCGAGTACTCTAAAGTTGAGGCGGCGTTAAGTACTTGGAGTTTTCATTTTGGAAACATGAACAGGCTTTGTCTGACTAGAATGAGCATAAGAGGTCAATGGACATTTAGTTTGGATGGTAAGTGACGTGAGAGACTAGACGGGCTGATACTGGGACGACTTCACCTTTTCCTTTTGGTTCGCCCGTATTGTACTACCACCTGACGTTAGTATATGTATTTGTGTACTTGCTTATCCGTCTTTTGCTATGGCGTGTTATGTGCGATATGTTATGTGTGTAATTGGTATGATGGATTTTGTTATTTTAGTCAATGTACTACATTCATGCATTAAAGTACCCCCTTTTGGAAAGAAAAGAGAGAAAAAAAAATCTATATATATGGAGGGGAAGACGTAGTCGCGGACATGGTCATAGCTGTGGAACAAAACGAGACCGAGAGTCAAGAGAAGAAAGGGAGGAAACAACAGCTGAACAAAACATGGACCGAGAGTGCCACTTGTATTCAAGACTTTATTATGACCCATTGTTTTGCCCGACAGGCTACCATCTGAGTTCCAGCAATTCTGTGAGATGGCACATTGGATTGAGCTGTATAAGGAAATCGCGGTTCTTCGAGACGAAATAGAAGTCCAAAAGAAACTAGCCGCATACTGGGAAGGGCGATGGAAGCACGAGTACACAGAGAAAATTGAGCTCTTGCACAAGAATTTAGAGCTAAAAAGGAAATACGAAGGGATTTCCGAGGAGGCCTTAGCAATGGCACAAAGCACTACTTCTATGGGGGTTCCAGAGAAAACTCAAAGGACAGAAATTGCAAGTCCACAAGTGAAGACCTTCCATGCAAAGAAAAGGAGCACATTTCTTGAGAGTCAGAAGCCAGA
Organism: Coffea eugenioides; assembly: GCF_003713205.1. Classification (NCBI taxonomy): domain Eukaryota; kingdom Viridiplantae; phylum Streptophyta; class Magnoliopsida; order Gentianales; family Rubiaceae; genus Coffea; species Coffea eugenioides. The sequence continues at coordinate 20,605 of NW_020862863.1, read as the reverse complement.
ACAAGATAAGCGAGGTAGACCATTTGCTAAGAAGGGTCGTGGGGCGGGTGGTGCGACAATTTGTGGTTATTGTAAGAAATCTAATCATATTGAAGTGGATTGTTGGAGAAAGGGGAGGAGATGTCTGCGCTGTGGGAGCGCCGAGCATCAGATTGCTAATTGCTCGGGATTATTGCACGAAAAGAAAGGGACCCAGCAGCCAACCCAGACCGACCCTGGACCGTCAACTAGAGAAGGGACTGCAATGAAGAGCCTCGTTTCTTCTGAGGACGTAGAAGGTACAGGCTACTGGTTACTTTAGATTTGATAGATTCCGTTGAGAAAAAAATTCGAGGGCGAAATTTCTTTAAGGGGGAGAGAGTGTGAGAACCTGTAATTTTCCATTTTCTAGGTTCTAGAATCTTTCATGGCTTGTTTTCTGCATTTTCGTGCTTAGGAAAATTTCTAGATAATTTTAAGGAGCAGATATAATTTTTAGATGATTTTTCTAGTATCGAATAGTTTTTGATAAATTAAGAGAATATACCGGACGTGGGACCCACTAGTGCGAAAAGTTCGGAAAAATTCGGCAAACTAGGTTAAGTTTTGGATACTGGAATTAATTTACCGGGTGTTAAGAGATAAGTAGAGGATGCTGAGTGGATTGGTATGAGGGAGAAAAAAGTTAGGCAAGCATTAAATGAGGTGACAAGTGTCACCATAGGATTGGTTCTTACATAAGACCACTATTCACCTTTTTCTATTTGACCAAATAAATCACAAAATTAACCAAAATTTCACCATTTTCTCTTCTCTAGTGGCCGGCTCTTACTCTCAAGAAAGAAAGAAAGAAAACTCTCCAAGTTGCTTCAATCTTTGCTCCAATCTTCTAAATCAACCATTAGATTTTGTTTTTGCTCCATAGAAACACTTAAGGAAGTGTTAGTGAGTTGATTTGTGGAGTTATTTGGAAAGCTAAGAGGACCTATTGCTCTCTCTCTCTTGTTTCTAAGGTGAGTTATGAAGAACCACTCTCCTTCCTCTAATGATTCCTAATTTATGATTAGTGGTGGTATGTGATGAAACTTTATGGATTACATCTTGATTTGTGGTTGAATTAGTGAAGTTTTTTATTTATTGGTGATTTTCTGTTTTAATATGAACATGATTGTGTGGCTATCTATGATGATTGGAAATGATGTATAATGACTCTAGAAGGTGGAAAAAGTGGATAATTGCAACCAATTTCTGGTTTGGAAGAAATTGTAGAAAGTTAGGGTTTTCTTGGGAACATTCTGCCCGGTATTGTAGCTCCTAGTTAGAGGCCGAATTGGCCTTGGCTTAAAACATGAAAGTTGTAGGGAATGACATTTTAGAGGTGCCTACAAATTTCATGTCAATCGGAGTAGCGTAGAATGAGAAAAGTCGAAATTACCCTTGCTGTCCTGGTTTTACCCGAATGTAAGAATTGCGCCTGTAATTGGTTGTTTTGGCTGGAATTGCTTCGGAATTGGTTGTTGAGGCCTTCTGATGAAATGTATCCCTGTTTCTTAGCTTTCAGCTGGTTTTGGAATTTCTGGATTTGGACTTGGATAGCCTGATTTATGATGTTTCCGCTAGAATGTGTTCTGTGAATCTGTTTTTGTGATTCTGGTGTAGTATCTTGCATTTTTGACCTAGTTACACTCGAAACTGGGCTGAGTGACCTTCTATAATATTCTAGCCCTATCTCTTAGTTTCGAAACGGTGGGTCTTGGACCTTCATCCGATACTCGTAGTGGCTTTGGTACCATTACCGCAAAGTGACGTCAAAACAGTTTTTTTAAGGGTTAAAGCTAGTTCCATTCCCGGATTTTTCTGGATTCCTCTATTGCTTATGTATGCTTATGGAACCCTATTTTGGTAGTATTTGGCATTGGTTTATGACTTGTAATCGAGTCTTATTGTGTTTATTTGAATAGTTTAGGGCTTGACTTTCATATCCGGTCATTTCCTAGCTAAAGTTTGTACTTGAATGCCATTAAGCCTAGTGAACGGCTTTTGGGAATGAGATTATTTTTGTACGAGATGTTGGGACTGATTTGAGGAAATAATGAAGCCATGATGGCTGGAAAATAGGTAAACACAAGGGATATGCTGCCGAAATTTTACTTGAAGGCTAGTTGGATTTACTTGTGATTTGAGCGAAGGGCTTTTGGGTTGTTTGAGCCTAGGTCTTCATGTTACCTTTTCGTTTCCAAAAATCATGTTTTGCACCCTTGCTTTAGTAATTATTTGGCGAGGCATACGACTGGTAGTCGAGCCTCACATATACTCGATTTTTGAAAGTGGAACCTTCAATTGTTTTCCTTGGATTATTTTAGGGTTTCTTGGTGATTAAAGCTCTCTTTTGGGAGGTATCTGTACTGACCCCGGTGAGTGTTCCACTACCTGCTACCCGTTATGTGAAATATCTGAATATCTGAAATACTTGATTTATGACTGTTGGAGCCAAATATTGTTTTGATAAAAGGGAGGCGAGGGTGTACTTTATCACACTCGTTCTCTTGTCTGTTCATATGCCAATTTTGAACGCGTATCTGAATCTGCTATCTGTATCTGTATCTGTTATCTGTATCTGGATCTGTATCTGTTCTGACGTCGTTTGGAAGCTTGTATGCAACGACCTTTCTGGGACCTCTGAGCTCAACACCTGTGGCCAGTTACTCGAGTCGGGCCGGCAAGGGCCTGGTCGATTAGATAACGAACCACGGTAGTCTGTTTTGGGATCTTTGGGTATTGAGACCCTTGATTCCGGTATACTCGAGTATTACCAATTCTGATCTGATTGGATTTCGGGCCCGGTGGGGGTATGTGAGGTGGAAGGAGTCGAAGAAAGTGGAGATTGTGACGGCCCGACCTCCCCCTAGGGCGTACCCCAGGGTTCGGCGGGTCGCCTGCCCAGCTCTCGCCGGGACTCACTCACTCACTACGATCCTCAAATAGTTTACAATATAAATCTCAAAAATTACATCAAATTCTTCAATAATTACATAAACGAGTATATCAAGTTATACAAACCACGAGTACCAGAAGTACCCTAGAAAAGCTGATAACTCTAACCACCATGACAAATATATACAACTTCCTAGTCCACTTATAACAAATACAAGTTCAACTTATCTAAACACCTTCCCGAGCGATCCCCGCGTCGGCCCCCTGCTAAGGAAAACAAATAGAAAGGGGTAAGCTATATGCTTAGTGAGTAACCAGGGGAAAAAATGTAGTTTTTACATGTCAACATCCGACCAGTAAGAGCAAAGCAAAAGCAGAAAAGTAACACTACATAGTAAGGATACGGGTGGCTCCCAAGCCAACTCTTTTGTCGAGTTTGATCACTGGTTGACCCTTAAGATCCTGAGCTACACAGCTCACTTCTCTTGCCCAAGTCACGAGCAATAAATGCTCTAAAATATTTTTCAAGCAATAAATACTCTAGTTCAAGCAATAAATGCTCTGGTTCAAGCAATAAATGCTCTCAAGCAATAAATGCTCTGGTTCAAGCAATAAATGCTCTGCAAATATTCACAAGCCATGAATGCTCTATAACAAATCATAAAAATCATATTTCACAGGTATGAATAGCAATTAATGGGGTTTAGATCGAGTGCGATAAAGTACACCCTCGCCTAAGTGCCCATTCATAGTAAACTCATTTTTTGTATTGAGTTACACAGAAATCCTGATCACTCACCTAAAGAGCAAGTATAACGAGAGAAAGTACGGAAATGAATTCAAGTCGCCAGCTAGTGGGCCCCACGGCTCCGTCTAGCCCGCCTTCGCCTGTAGCAGAAGGTTGAGCAATATCATCACACAAACAACTACTAAAGGATGCAAATTAAACAAAACGGCAAAATCGGCACATGCACGCGTGCGGAAACGGCAACGGAAACGGCCAGATTTGGCACCAAAAACCGTTTTGATCAAAAGTTAGGCTGGGAATGTCGGATCAAAGTGGGTGAGACACCGATTCGAAGCTATGAGGAAGGGCTACCATTCTCATGAAGACACCTTAATCTAGATCTGAATGGAAGCAGGTCGAAATTATGGAAAACCGTACCAGAAATTTACGTGTTCGGGTGACGAACAGGGTTTGTTTGCTGGACCATAACTCACAGCTCACAAATCCAAATCAAGAAATTCCAAAGGCATTGGAAAGATAGGACATAAGGCTATAAATTTAAGGTTTAGATCAAAAGCTGAATCAATACAGAGCATGGAGAAAAATGGGTCCAAACATTCCTGTCAGAACTGTCCAAATTCGAAGGCAGTTCTGACAACCGATCTTGTTTTGGTCACAAATGGAGCTATGGGACTCGGATTTGGATGAACTTTATACCGTTTCGAAGCTGAAAACAAGATCTATATTTCTTGTGAAGGGGTCAACACCCAGATCGTACGTTATCAAAACAGACAAAACAGGGCAGAAGCTAAATGCAGAACATACATAAATTCTAGGGTACAAAACAGGTGCGAGTGTTTTGGCTATAACTCGGGCTACCTCAGTCCAAATCAAGTAATTCCAAATCCATAAGAAAGCTAAGAAACAGGGATAAATTTCATAATAAGGCCTCAACAACCAATTCGGAAGCATTCCTGACCAAAACAACCAATTATAGAAGCAATTCTCCAATTCGGGTAAAACCAGGACAGCAATAGTAATTTCAACTTTTCTCATTCTACACTGCTCTGATTGACCTGAAATTTGGTAGGTACCTCTAAAATTTCATTCCCTACAACTTTCATGTTTTAATCCAAGGCCAATTCAGCCTCTAACTAGGAGATTAAAAACCAGACAGAATGTAGCTTCATGAACCCTAGGTTTTTCCATTTTCTTCCAAAACAAAAATTACTTGCAATCTTCCACTTTTTCCACCTTCTAGATACCTTATATACCATTTCCAATCATCATACAAAGCCATAATATATGAATCATATTAAATCAGAAAATTCATGATTAAATAGAAAATGTCATCAATCTTCACCATAAGTCCTTACAAACACTAGATACAAGGTAGATGAGAGTCTCTCCCTCCAAACAAAAACCACCAAGCACTTCAATCACTCCTAGTAAGTAAGTTTTATGAAGGAATTTGAGAAATAAATGGTTGGATTACAAGATTTGGGCAAGAAAATGGAGCAAAAATTGAAGAGCTCTCTTTCTTTTCTCTCTAGAGTTGGCCGACCAAGAAGGTGAAAATGAAAGACAAATTTTGGTCAAAATTGGTTTAGTAAAGGTAAAGAAAGACTAGTCAAATGCCAAGCTCCAATCACAAGGCAACATGTGTCCATTCCAAGCTTATCTCATTTCTTTTTGTCTCTCCAATACAAATATCTTAACACCTTGTAAAATAATATCACTTAATACAAAATTCCAACAAGTTGTAAAAAATATAATGCATTTACCGCACTTGCGGGTCCCACGTTCAAAATACGCTTTTAATTTCTCAAAAACTAACTGATACTAGAAAAATCATTTTAAAACTATCTTTGCTCATAAACTTTATCTGGGGAATTTTTTTAAGAAAGAAAATGTAGAAAAGGCGAGCAATTAAATAAAATAAACCCTAAAAAATTAGAAAATTTCCGGGTTCTCACTCTCATTCTTTTCGGGGCGTCACAAACTCCCCCTCTTAAAAGAATTTCGTCCTCGAAATTCATACCTTTGGTGTTCCTGATCGGCCTAGAAATGTTTCCCCTCGTCCCTGATTTATTTCCTCCCCTCGACTTCTGAGGGCACTGAGCAACTAGGTGTTCATTGCTACCACATCGGAAACATCGCCGATTTTTCTCTTTCTTCCAACAGGTATCTTCCGTATGGTTAGTGGCCCCACAAACATCACATACTCTTCTGGTTCCCAACATTGATTCCCCATGTGAGACACCACTTTGGGGCCCTTTTCCTGCCTGATCTTCCTTTGTTTTACCTTGATTCGGAGTCCCCACTGGTCGTGTACCACTGACTTCCTTACTTCTCTTACTAGGCGGCTCGCTTCTCGAGCTTTGCTCACCAGTGTAGGTATAGGTGTCAGATGGTGTCCTCTTCTTGTCACGGAAAGCTTTCACTTGACTCCTTGCCGTCTCTATTCGCTGTGCCTTTTCCAGGGTCTGGCTGAATGTATCCAACTGGGCAGCCACCAGTGCCTCTTGTATTTCCACGTTTAACCCCTGGACAAATCGACGAATTCTCTTTCGGTCTGTTAGTACTAACTCTGGAGCAAAACGGGAGAGTTTGGTAAATTGTGTCTCGTACTCGGCCACACTTAACGGCCCTTGACGCAGGCGGATAAAGTCCTCTTCTCGTCTTTCTTGAACAATCGGTGGCAAATACTTCTCATTAAACTCACGGGTGAAATTGACCCAAGTCCAGGGGGTCTGCTCTCGTTCCCACTTAGCCTTTATTACATTCCACCAAGCTCTGGCTGGTCCCTCAAATTGGAAGACAGCAAAAGATACCTGCCGTTCCTCTGAATACCCGAGCGCAGCGAATATATCCATCATGCGGTCCATCCATCTCTCAGCTAAGTCAGGGCTAGGTTCACCTATGAATTTCGGGGCTGCAAATTTTTGGAACCGTTCGAGGGCACGGTCCACTCCCTCGTGATTGCCCGAATTATTTACAGGGTTTTTGACACTATTCCCATGACCCTGACCCTGTTGGTCCACCATTCGTGCCAGTAATTCTGTCATCCGTTGTTTGGCTGTAGCTACTTGGTTATCAGCTTGGTGGTTCGAAATTTCATTTTCTACCCTTTCGGGTTCTGGTCTCCGTCCCCTACCTTTTCCTCGGCCTCGGCTTCGTTCCCTACCTCCATCGCGGCCACCGTCTTCCATTTGTTTTGAAAACTTTACCATATAAAACACACTAAATGATCAAACTTTTTGAACATGCATATACAGGTTTATGCCAAAGATATGCACAAATTAGCCAAAATGCAGTTAGTACCAAAACACTAAACATATTGATTTCAAAACAATTCAACAAGACAACAAAGTAATTCAAGTCAACGGTCCTAACGCAACTCTCCTGTAGAGCCCACCTAATCCACCAGCACTGCCCCGGCGGCCCTAGGGTGCAAACCTAAAGAATAGGTCCAAATAGTTAACTGCAACATTAAGTAAGAACCAAGTCGATCCACACTGGGACTGGCCATCTCCAAGTGCAATCAACTCAATCCCCACTTTCCCTTATGGAAAAAAAATTTACAAAAGTCCAATATCAAAAGCCTAGCATTCAATATTTACCTTAATAACCAAATACCCCACAGTCCGGCATCCTAAACTTCAAGCTTAGGATACACTACAAAGATCTGAAGCCTAAGCTCTGATACCAACTGTGACGGCCCCACCTCCCCCTAAGGCGAACCAGAGGGTTCGGCGGGTCGCCTGCCCGGCTCTCGCCGGGACTCAGTCGCTCACTATATTCCTCAAACAGATTACAATATAAATCTCAAAAATTACATCAAATTCTGCAATAATTACATAAACGAGTAAATCAAGTTATACAAACCACGAGTACCAGAAGTACCCTAGAAAAGCTGATAACTCTAACCACCATGACAAATATATACAACTTACTAGTCCACTTCTAACAAGTACAAGTTCAACTTATCTAAACACCTTCCCGAGCGATCCCCGCGTCGGCCCCCTGCTAAGGAAAACAAATAGAATGGGGTAAGCTATATGCTTAGTGAGTAACCAGGGGTAAAAATGTAGTTTTTACATGTCAACATTTGACCAGTAAGAGCAAAGCAAAAGCAGAAAAGTAACACTACATAGTAAGGATACGGGTGGCTCCCAAGCCAACTCTTTTGTCGAGTTTGATCACTGGTTGACCCTTAAGATCCTGAGCTACACAGCTCACTTCTCTTGCCCAAGTCACGAGCAATAAATGCTCTAAAATATTTTTCAAGCAATAAATACTCTAGTTCAAGCAATAAATGCTCTGGTTCAAGCAATAAATGCTCTGGTTCAAGCAATAAATGCTCTCAAGCAATAAATGCTCAGGTTCAAGCAATAAATGCTCTGCAAATATTCACAAGCCATGAATGCTCTATAACAAATCATAAAAATCATATTTCATAGGTATGAATAGCAATTAATGGGGTTTAGATCGAGTGCGATAAAGTACACTCTCGCCTAAGTGCCCATTCATAGTAAACTCATTTTTTGTATTGAGTTACACAGAAATCCTGATCACTCACCTAAAGAGCAAGTATAATGAGAGAAAGTACGGAAATGAATTCAAGTCGCCAGCTAGTGGGCCCCACCGGCTCCGTCTAGCCCGCCTTCGCTTGTAGCAGAAGGTTGAGCCATATCATCACACAAACAACTACTAAAGGACGCAAATTAAACAAAACGGAAAAATCGGCACATGCACGCGTGCGGAAACGGCAACGGAAACGGCCAGATTTGACACCAAAAACCGTTTTGATCAAACGTTAGGCTGGGAATGTCGGATCAAAGTGGGTGAGACACCGCTTCGAAGATATGAGGAAGGGCTACCATTCTCATGAAGACACCTTAATCTAGATCTGAATGGAAGCAGGTCGAAATTATGGAAAACTGTACCAGAAATTTACGTGTTCGAGTGACGAACAGGGTTTGTTTGCTGGACCATAACCCACAGCTCACAAATCCAAAACAAGAAATTCTAAAGGCGTTGGAAAGCTAGGACATAAGGCTATAAATTTCACGTTTGGATCAAAAGCTGAATCAATACAGAGCATGGAGAAAAATGGGTCCAAACATTCCTGTCAGAACTGTCCAAATTCGAAGGCAGTTCTGACAACCGATCTTGTTTTGGTCACAACTGGAGCTACGGGACTCGGATTTGGATGAACTTTATACCGTTTCGAAGCTGAAACAAAGATCTATATTTCTTATGAAGGGGTCAACACCCAGATCGTACGTTATCAAAACAGACAAAACAGGGCAGAAGCTAAATGCAGAACGTACGTAAATTCCAGGGCACAAAACAGGTGCGAGTATTTTGGCTATAACTCGGGCTACCTCAGTCCAAATCAAGTAATTCCAAAACCATATGAAAGCTAATAAACAGGGATACATTTCATCAGAACGCCTCAACAACCAATTCGGAAGCATTCCTGACCAAAACAACCAATTACAGAAGCAATTCTCCAATTCGGGTAAAACCAGGACAGCAATAGTAATTTCAACGTTTCTCATTCTACACTACTCCGATTGACCTAAAATTTTGTAGGCACCTCTAAAATGTCATTTCGTACAACTTTCATGTTTTAAGCCAAGGCCAATTCGGCCTCTAACTAGGATTTATAAACCGGACAGAATGTAGCTTCATGAACCCTAGGTTTTTCCATTTTCTTCCAAAACAGAAATTACTTGCAATCTTCCACTTTTTCCACCTTCTAGATGCCTTATATACCATTTCCAATCATCATACAAAGCCACAACATATGAATCATATTAAATCAGAAAATTCATGATTAAATAGAAAATGTCATCAATCTTCACCATAAGTCATGAAATCATCCAAAAAATCACTTGTTCAACTACCACACCTACTAATTTCATCTCATAACCAACAAGGAAACAATTTCTTAACCACTTACCTTACAAACACTAGATACAAGGTAGATGAGAGTCTCTCCCTCCAAACAAAAACCACCAAGCACTTCAATCACTCCTAGCAAGTAAGTTTTATGAAGGAATTTGAGAAATAAATGGTTGGATTACAAGATTTGGGCAAGAAAAGGGAGCAAAAATTGAAGAGCTCTCTTTCTTTTCTCTCTAGAGTTGGCCGACCAAGAAGGTGAAAATGAAAGACAAATTTTGGTCCAAATTGGTTTAGTAAAGGTAAAGAAAGACTAGTCAAATGCCAAGCTCCAACCACAAGGCAACATGTGTCCATTCCAAGCTTATCTCATTTCTTTTGTCTTGCAAGAATTAATGAACTAACCAAACCCCTAATTATCTCATAACACCATGTAATATAAACCATATATACAAAGCTACTCCAAATGAACCACATTTACCGCACTTATCACACTAGTGGGTCCCACGTCCGGTATACGCTCTTAAATTCTCAAAAACTACCCGATACTAGAAAAATCATTTTAAAACTATGGGCCTGTTTGGCACCCTAGTTTTTTACCACGTTTTTTAGCTACTAGTTTTTTCACAACTTTTGCTACAGGAACCCAAAAAAACTTTTCAAAGTTTTTTACCTACACACTTCAAAAATCTATACACAAAAAATTTCTCAAAAACTTTTCTTCCTCCCTCACCCAACCCACCACACCAGACACCGCCTCCACCACCTCTCCCGGCGCCGGCCACTTATTCCGGCACCGCCGGTAACCTCAAAAAAAATTTTGAATTTTTTAGTCCCTCACCCTCAAAAATTTATTATATATATTATATATTTATATATTTATTTAAACATATTATAAATATTTTATTTTATTTAAAATATATTTTTATATATTTATATAAATATTATATACCATATAAATTAATATTAATATAAATATGTAATTATACATTTATATAAATATAATATATTATATATTTAATATATATAATACATATTATATATATTACACATTTATGTATATATATTTATGCATATTTACATACAATTATATTATGTATTATGTATAATATAATACATTTATACATAATATTAACACAAAATATTAATTATATATTTATACATAATACTAATACATTTATATTAATTATATTAAAACATTTATACATAATATTTTATATTTATATATTTATAATATATTAATTTATATATTTATATAATATTCATTTATAATAATATACAATTATTACATTTGTAAATATATTTATATTATGTATTATATATAATATAATACATTTATATATTTTTATATACCTATATAAATATATTTATTTATAAATGTATTATAAATGCATAAATATATATAAATATTTAAACAATATTAATTATAAATTATAAACAATATTAATTATACATTTATACATAATATTAATACATTTATACATTTATATTAATTATATTAATACAGTTATACATAATCATCATATATATTTATAAGTTATAATTTATACATTTATATAATATTTATTTATAATATATACATTTATATTAATTATATATTTATACATTTATAAATATATGTGTATTATGTATTATATATAATATAATACATTTATATATTTTTATATTTTTATATAAATATATTTATTTATAAATATTTATAAATGTATTATAAATGCATAAATGCATATAAATATTTAAACAATAAAAATTATAAATTATAAACAATATTATTTATACATTTATACATTTATATTAATACATTTATACATAATCATCATATACATTTATAAATTATAATTTATACATTTATATTAATTATACATTTATACATTTATAAATATATGTATATTACGTATTATATATAATATAATACATTAATATATTTTTATATAAATATATTTATTTCTAAATATTTATAAATGTATTATAAATGCATAAATGTTTAAAAATATAAAAATTATAAATTATAAAATACTCAAAAATATGTTTTAAAAATACCTCTAAAAATAATCCAAAAAACGTCTACAGTAACATTTCAAAAACTTCTACAAAAAAGTTTTTCACCTTACAAAAACTTCTACAAAATTTTTTCAAAAACTTCTACAGTGCACTACAGTAAAGTTTTAGACAAACTCCCAAAAAACTCAGGTTCCAAACAGGCCCATATTTGCTCATAAACTTTATCTGGGGAATTTTTTTTTTTTTTTTAATAAAGAAAATGTCGAAAAAGGCAGGCGATTAAATAAAAGAAACCCTAGAAAATTAGAAAATTTCCGGGTTCTCACTCTCATTCTTTTCGGGGCGTCACACGCCGGGACTCGATACTCTAAAACTAGAAAATAAAGTTCACGCCAAAAGTAAGTTCTATGTACTCTATTATAGCTTCAAAGGTTGCATAAACTAGTACATCAAGTCATACATATCACGAGTATCAGAAAGTAAACCCTAGAAAAGCTGATAACTACAACCACCACGATAACTATATACATCTTGCTAGTCAACTTATAACAAGTACAAATTCAACTCATCTATAGTCAAAACACTAAACACCTTCCCGAGCGATCCCCGTGTCAGTCCCCTGCTAAGGAAAACAAATAGAATGGAGTAAGGTATATGCTTAGTGAATAATCAGGGGTAAAAATGTAAAACTCACATAATTAAACAAGTAAATCAGGATATTTCACATCAACAACAGAAAAGTAACATCACAATGGTAGGATACGGGTGGCTCCAAAGCTAGTTCAATTCCCCGAGCTTGAACGCCTGTTGACACTCCGTCAACCAAAGTACTCATAGACCGTAGACTCCACTTAACTTTCCCCGTTCACCTTATCAAATCCCGCTAGCCAGTCAACAGCACACAACAGCTCGAGCGAAACAAAATAACTTAGCTTTCGTCAAAGCTTTAACAAGGAACTAAATCCCAAGTTTAGCATGGAACTATCTTCGACCAAACCCCAGCTGGCTCGAATAGTTCGTCTAACCCTTGGAACCGGGTTGGAACCAAGCCCTGAGATATTCAATCTCTCAATAGATGATATCTCTCAGCAAAGTAGACAACAAAGTACTTACCCCAACAGCACACAACAAAAAGGGGTTTAAATCAAGTCATGTAATCACCCCCATCAGCACACAGCAAAAGGGTGATACTCAAGTCATGTAATCACCCCCATCAGCACACAGTAAAATGGTGATACTCAATATAAGGCATGTATTCTCAAATATGAAATCAAAACAAAGGATGGGTTTAGGTCGAGTGAGATAAAGTACACCCTCGCCTAAGTACCCATTTAACATATACAAAGCACTTTAACAATTTCACATCAATAACAACCCAATTACTCACTTGATAAAGCTTGGCACGAAAAATGATACAATTCACTGAACTTGACCGTCACCGTCAAAAGCCTCACAATCTGTATTGACAGATTATATACACACATAAGTGAAATGGCCACACAATAGCAGTTTATAATTTAAACGATCGAATACGGTCGAAAACGGTAAAAAATAATAGAAAACGGTCAAAAATGACGTTAAGGCCAAAAGAATGTCGAAATTGGCCGAAACGGTCGGAATGGTAACAAAATACCAAAAGTAGACCTAAACGGTCCAAAACGGCAAAAACGGTTGAGAAATGCACATGCGCGTCCGTGAAAATGAAAATGGTACAAAAAGGGTTACACGATTTTGCCCATAACTGGAGCTGTGGTTATCGGATCAAAATGTACTAGATGGTGTCTCGAACCTTAGACAAAAGGTTACAACTTCCATGAAGATACCTCAACTCATTTTTCAATGCATCCAAGTTAAATTTGCAAAATACAGAACTAGAACTCCAAAGGCTAGTTTATCTTTCTCGTGAAAATTTGGCGGCATGCCCCTTGTGTTTACCCATTTACCAGCCATTTATGGCTTCAATCTTTTCCTCAAACAAACCCAAAGTTACATACAAAATAATTTCATTTCAATAGCCGTTCAATAGGCTCAAGGTCATACAGGTACAAAATCAAGCTAACGACATGTGCGGAAATGAAGTTTAGCAAAAGACAGATTTGACGTATTTTTGCGTAACGGACACAACCGAGGCTACACTCATCGGATTGAGGTACAACTTATACCATTTCGAAGCTAAGGCAAAGGGTTACAATTTTGGTGAAGACCACCTAGTCTAATTTCCAGTGTAACCCAGTCAAATTCCCAATTCACAGAACCAAATTCCAACTAACCGGCCAGTTAACCGTACTACCTCCAAATGATCATATCTCAAGTTACCAAAGTTGGTTTAAGGCGTTCTTGCAGGCGTTGAAAAGATAAGACAAATTACTAAAACTTTCATGTTTTGACTAAAATCTATTTCAGTACATATCAAGGTGAACAAACGCAACCAACTTAGTGTACTGTCAAAAGTGTCCACTAACTTTACTCCTAGGGCAGTCTGGGTAGTTTCATCTTTTCACAGGCTATGTTGCTCCGATTGAGCTGAAATTTTGTAGACAAACATAAAATTTCATTCTCTACAACTTTCATGTTTTGTGTTAAGCCTAATTCGGCCTATAACATGATGAAATAGAACCGGACAGAACTGAAGCTAAGATTTCCAGAAATCTGGAATTTTGCTATATTCAAGCTATAACTCACATTTTTATCTTGAAACTACCACTACTATCTCCTTTACAAGATTATATACCAGATATATACATCATACAACACCTAACCCACAAGAAACCCTAACTCAAAAGTCATCCATCTAATCATCAAAATCACTTGGAACAAGCATCACAAGCACAATACTAACATTAATACCCAACTTAATCATGATTAATGGAGAAAGAAAGGTTGATCAGCCATTATACCTCAAGACAAGAGCTTGCAAGAATGATCCTCCACCTCTCCTTGAAATTTTTGGTTCCTTAAGCTTCCCAAGCTTCCAAACTAGTGATTAATCGGTTTAGTTTTTCTTGTTTTCATTCAAATGGTTCAAACTCAAGATGGATTGAAGGTGTTTCTCTTGCTCTCTCTCTGTCTCTCTTAAGCTCGGCCAAAACAGAAAAAAAAATGAGGAAAGATGAACTCAAATGGAAGATAAGAAGGTGAGACTTTGGCTTGGCCAAGGAACCATAGGTGGTTGACACTTGTCACCACCAAAACCAACTAAAATTTTGTTTTCTTTTCCTTGCATTTTGGCCACATATTTCGGTTATATGGCTGAGGATGAGGGGGATATTTTGCAAAAATATCAAGGGTATGTGGTGGTAGGGAAGTGGTGGTCAAGTGGGGGGTTCAATCGATAGTGATCGATACCCGTCAGTTCGAGCCGTTTTACTTAAAACGCGTATGCTAGGGTTTTTAACTTCTAATCACTAACTTATTATTATCACTTCTAATCATATAATATTTTCTCATCCAAAAGTCACTCTTACCTACCAAATTTGATCCTCACTCCGTACTGAATAGTCACACTACGAAAAAACGTGAAAACCCTAATTCACTCTAGCTTAAAAATGAAAAGGGAAAACCTTTACTTTCATGTTCATTTGTACTTATTGTGGGGTGATTGGGTAGTAGGGCCATAATAAATGAATAATTTCCAAATAAAAGAGCATTTTTAAGAAAAACGTGAGGGTTTTACAAGTCCATAAATTGAATTTAGGGTTTCGGTTGAAATATGAGAAATTTGAGAAAACGGTCAGTCACAAGTGAAACTAGAGTTTTGATTAGACTTTTAGGGTTTCTAGTCTTTTAAAACAAAACAAGGTTTTAAATCAAACCCAAAAAAAATAACTTTGGTATCTTCTTTGAAACAAAATAATGTTTTAAAATAAAAATAAACTAAAGAAACCGTAATATCCTCTTTGAGACTAAACAAAAGATGATCCTAAAAGTTGGGGTATCACATAGCAGGCACCAATGGATTGGTCGCATACGTTTCGCAACGAGTCATGAGGCAGTTTGGGTATCCACAGAGAGTTCCGATAAAACAAGGAATTGGAAACATCAGACTCAATACCGTTGCCGAGTGCCGAAGCATGGTACTGGAGACTTGGGGGAATCTCCATAGTCTGGACAACCTGCACCTAGATCAAGTAAATAAAGTAGAGCCTAGGGTCATTCTGGAATACAATGAATGGATCAAACTGATAATAGAACAAGGAAGAGAAAGGTCGCCATCTGTCTCCACTAGTCCTGAAGAGAAAAATGAGAAACTAAAGAAAGAGTTGGAGGATCTCCAATTGCAGATTATCGTGGCTGACCGAGCCTTGGAAGACGCCCGATCACAATTAAAGAGGGAGGCAAGGAAAACTGAGAAGTTGGAGAAGGCATTGGATGAATTTGACAAAATTCAAGAAGCAATTCGGAAGCTTAACATAGGGAGTTCTAGGGAGTCGCAACATACTAGATTAGCAAGGCATGAGAATTTTGTAAAAATGGTCAGTCGAACCATCAATGAGATTGTAAAGAAGGATTAAACTTATTAGTATTTAATAAGAACTTCTGCTTTGGTTTCTACATTCATTTATAGGTTTGAAATTGAAATTTTACCCCAAAGGTATTGCATCATGTTAGGCCAACCCTTGGCGTAAAAAGGGTTCCCCTGTAGAACATGCATCCGAATTCTTTAAATATCTACTAACTCATGTCCTTTTTGATTAGACACAAGTAAAAAGGGTTAGTCCCAAGTAAAAACTAGGGTTTTGATTAGACTTTAGGGTTTCTAGTCTTTAAAACAAAATAATATCTTAAAATAAAAATAAACTAAAGGAAGCATAATATTTTATTTTCTTTTGAAACTAAACAACAATAGTATCCTAGAAGTTGGGGTATCACATCTTTTGTCTTTCAGTTTTGTAAATAGTTTTGAATCAAATGTCTTTTCAATACAATTTTTATGTTAAGTAGCATTTCTTTTGTTAATTAGCATATTATGACGTTTTGCCCTTTATTTCAAATTTCAATGAAATGCACAGTGTTCATTTTTCAATTATTTTACTTACACATTGTTGTATCTATTTCATTCTTTTCAGATGGCCAAAAATAAAACACATTGACCCTTTGGATATCATTATTCCAAAATTTGATGATTGCAATCTCGATATCTCTCACGAATTTGAAATTATGGAATCAGAAATTCAAGACGAGAGCGATAACGAGGAAGAATCAGAATCTTTGTTAAGAATCTTGAACAATATGAAGAGAAACCCAAACCGAATTTAGAAGAAACAAAAATCATTAACATTGACACTAAGATGGAGGTTAAAGACATCAAAAATCAGTGTGCACTTGAGTAAGGGGCAGAGAAAAGAAATGATTGAATTCTTAACCATGTTTCAAGATGTGTTTGCATGGTCGTATGATGATATGCCTGGAATTTCAACAGACATAGTGGTCCATCGATTACCGACTGATCAGAATTTTCCACCAGTAAAGCAAAAATGGCGCAAATTTAAGCTAGATATGAGCCTCAAAATCAAGTAGCAGATCGAGAAGCAGCTCAATGCCAGAATCATTATGGTGTCTCATTATCCCATTTGGCTTTCAAATTTCGTACCTGTTTTGAAGAAAAATGGGGAAGTACGAGTCTATGTCGATTGCAGGGATCTCAATAAAGCCAGTCTGAAAGATGATTTTTCGTTGCCAAATATTCATATTCTTCTGGACAATACCACAGGGCATGAAATCGAATCATTCGCTGACTGTTTTGTCGGGTATTACCAGATCTTAATGGCAGAGGAAGATAGAGAGAAACTGCTTTCATTACTCCGTGAGGAACCTTCTACAATCGAGTAATGCCATTTGGATTGAAGAATGCTAGAGCTACCTATCAACGAACTATGACCACTTTGTTCCACGATATGATTCATAAGGAGATGGAGGTTTACGTGGACGATATTATCATTAATCCAAGAAAGTTGAGGATTATTTGATGGACTTAAAGAAATTGTTCGAAAGATTGAGAAAGTACAACTTGAAACTGAACCCTACAAAGTGTGCTTTTGGAGCCCCCGCCGGTAAATTGTTAGGATTTGTTATCAGTAAAAAGGGAATTGAGATCGATCCAGCGAAAATCAAGGCAATACGAGAGATGCCTATACCGAAGACTCAAAAGGATGTGAAGACCTTTTTAGGGAAGATAAATTTTATCGACAAATTTGTCGCTCAGTTAATAGCCACATGTGAGCCTTTGTTCAAGTTATTGAAAAAGAATGCGCCAACGTACTGGAACGAAGAATGTCAGCAAGCTTTTGATAAAATCAAGGATTACTTGTTGAACCCTTCGATTTTAGTGCCACACAAACCCGGTCGACCTCTGATCATGTACCTATCTGTGTTGGATGAAACTATGGGATGCGTATTAGGACAACACGACGAGTCGGGGAAGAAGGAGCAAGCCATCTATTACCTCAGTAAGAAATTTACTGCGTATGAGGCCAACTATTCTTTTCTTGAGAGGAGTTGCTGTGCTTTAACTTAGGCTGCTCAAAAGTTAAGGCATTACTTGCTCAGTCATATTACCTACCTCATTTCCAGCTCTGACCCTTTGCAATATTTGTTAGGAAATCCTATGCTGACAAGACGTATGGCAAAATGGGAGATGGTTCTTTCAGAATTTGACATTATTTTCATGACGCAAAAGGCAATCAAAGGCCAGGCTATAGCAGATCACTTGGCTGAAAATCCAAGGGAAGATGATTATCAACCGCTTCACACTTATTTTCCAGATGAAGAGGTCTTGTTCATTGGTATAGCAGAAGATATGAATGATCAATACCCTGAGTGGAGACTATTCTTTGATGGTGTTTCAAATTCTTTCAGAGCTGGTATCGGAGCTGTTCAAGTATCGTCTAAAGGAAAGCATTATCCCGGGTCCGCTAAACTGCGATTTTTCTACACTAACAATATGTGTGACAGCCTCACCTAACCCTAGGGCGTACCCAAGGGTTTGGTGGACCCCCTGCCAAACTCTCGCCAGGACTCAGTCAAATAACATGAAGATTTACAAATAGACTCTCAAAAGAAAACGACATTAATTACAACCAAAGAGTCGAACTTGTCAAAAATCAAACCAAACAAGTCGGCTAGACACCTATGCAGTGCTTACACCAGCAACTAACAAACTTAGAAGAAAAACGAGGCCTTCCTCAATTCAACCTCTTATGTTCTCATCCCTGTAAGGAAAACAAATGGCGTGGAATGAGCTAGAAGCCCAGTGAGGTTCCAAGTAATTAAGTGGGTAAAGCATGAGACAAGATAGCATATTCAGACATCAAGAAACAAGTCAACTTCGATGAGATCATAATCCAGTATATAATTAAGCAAGTAGCCAGATAAAACATGCAAAAGGGCACAGTAAGGAACACATTCATGTCAAAGGATATAGGTTGCTCTCAGGAGCAAGTTCCACAGTAGCTTGATCAAGATCCGTTGACTCTTCGTCAACCACGAAAGTATAACGTCCGTAGATCCCCACTTTACACCAGTTTCCGTCCACCGATCACCCCCTACCGGGGGCGCACTCCATAAAGTACCCAAAGTTCGACGATCTCCTCGACCAAACCCTTGCCGGCTTGATTCGACCAACTAGTCCTAGGTTGGACTTATAGTCCCAGATATACAGTATTCAGGATATGGATTGTAGCTCCAGTATTTGTCGCGCCCCATTTTTTATAAAATAAATAAATAGTTTAAAAGGTGAATTTTGATTCAATTTTTGGTTGGAAAATGAATTTTTGATTTAAAAAGAAAATGAAAAATATGGGTCTAAATGGGACTTGAAAATGCGACGATTTGACCCAAAATATAGTTTAAAAAGGGTTTTTGAAATAAAAATCAGAGTCGCCACTTGGTATAGAGTTAAGGTGTACCAAGTCACCTAAAATGAATTTTTAGAGGAAAAGGTAGAAAGAAACCCCTTTTAAACGACTCCTAGTCTACGTAAACCAACGAAAAAGGTTCGGGAATCACATTTGACGAAGGGGAAGGCAAGGATAAAATTCGAAGGCACCCCTTCGACCTAGCCAAGACTAGTTGCGTGATTTAGTCAAAGATTTTCTTGTTTTAACCTTAAGATTCATCACATTTGGATGTACTATATGAATGCATACCCTAGACCTAGGAGGGCATCGGGGGGCAAAATTTCTCTTCAAAACTTGAATGGTGCCAATCACATTAATTGTGATGCCCAATAATGACTCTTTTGAGAAGTCACGAATAATGTAAAAAATATGAGACTCTAAGAAAAGGAAAAGGATAAAATAATTATAGAAATATACATGTCTTAAAGGAATGCATCATGTCGGGTACGGAGGACTAATGTTCGTGACTCAATTTTCCCTTTAATAGAGGGAATACGGGCGTGCTAAGGCTAGAAAAGCCAAACTCGTCCATATCCCATATCCAAGGGGTATTTCCTAGTCTAATCAAGCAAATGCACTAATCTACCCCCTAATTTCCTAAATGAGATGCAAATCTAAATGTTATATATACATAGGGGTAAGGGATATTTTATTAGAGGAAATATTATGTGAAAATGATAAGATCCTAAAAATGGAAAATATGCATGAAGTGTAATGTAATCATACAAGCATGATCTAACGAGGGAGGTCCCTAAGGGTCTAGCATTGGACTAGCCCATATTTCTACTTTCTCACTAGCGTTGGACTAATGAGAAATCGGAACAAAGAGCCACAACTAGCGTTGGACTAGTGTGGTGACGGGAAAGGAATCACATCTAGCATTGGACTAGTGTGATGACATGCATTTATTACAGTCTAAGAAAATCAGATAAAGCAAAATAAAGCAAATAAACACATAAATCACATAAGACACATAGCACATAGGCATGATATCTAGATGCCAAAGCCCTACGAAAGCGGTAATACATAGCACATAGGCATGCAAATCACACACAAAGCAAAGTGAAGCAAATAAAACCCCTAACTATTACACTTAGGGAGGCCCTACTACAATCTAAGGGGAAAGGAATAAAATAATTAAATTCCTAACTATTAC
>NW_020862862.1:0-31284 GCF_003713205.1 Coffea eugenioides | reverse complement strand
TTTGGGCCCAGTAGGGGGTGTGAATGGTGGACGGAGAGTAGTGTAAGTGGTGTTCTACTGGATTGGTTCCTTTACTTGAAAGTTGACGGAGTGTCAACTACTACGTGATCAAGCTCCTGATGATGAATGGAAGTTGGCTCCTGAGAGCCATCCGTATCCTTATGCTTTGGAATGATTATTGCTTATTGGATTATTGTTGATTTTGAAAAACTTTTACACTCGCTCATTTTGAGATTTCTACTTGACGTGTAGCTCACGTTTATGGACTCTTCATGCTCGTTACTTTGCTATATCGAAAACTTGTACTTATAAATAATGGTCAATTTGCTATTTGGAACCTTACTGGGCTTTTAGCTCATACCACGCTATTTGTTTTCCTTACAGGGGGTACGAGCGAGGCATGAGACATGTAAAGACTAGCATAGTCTAGTTGTTTTGACTTTTGACTTTTGACTTGTACTCGCACTATTCCTCGAATAGAATGTTGTGTAGTTGGATTGTATACGCCTTGAACCAGTTTGAGTATATTGAGACTTTGTACCTTGATTTGTATCAATGTAAATTATAAGTTTGAATTGTGGATGTTATTCATGGTTCATGAATGTGTGCACATGATTTGAGTGAGTGAGTCCTGACGAGAGCTGGGCAGGCGGTCTGCCAAACCCTTTGGTACGCCTCAGGGGGAGGTGGGGTCGTCACAGGGATCATGGATCAGAGTGGCGCAGTGGAAGCGTGGACGCTTCGCTTTTGATATGTAAATATTGGAACATTTGAGTTATATTTGATGTAATATTTGAGATTTATATTGTAATTCATTTGAGGAATGTAGTGAACGACTGAGTCCCGGCGAGAGCTGGGCAGGCGATCCGCCGAACTCTTTGGTTCGCCTTAGGGGGAGGTGGGGCTGTCACATGTTATCTGTATCTGAGTCTGTTCGGACGTCGTTTGGAGGCTGGTATCCAACGACCTTTCTGTGACCTCTGAGCTCAACACCTGTGGCTAGTTACTTGAGTCGAGCCGGCAAGGGTTTGATCGATTAGATAACGAACCACGGTAGTCTGTTTCTAGGAATCTTTGGGTATTGAGACCCTTGATTCCGGTATACTCGAGTATTACCACTTCTGTTTCTGTTGAGGTGTTCGGACCCGGTAAGGGGTATGTTTGGTGGACGGAATTTGGTGTAAAGTGGGGTCTACGGACATGTTGGTTCTATATACGTTGACGGAGAGTCAACGGGTTTGGATCAAGTTCTGCCATGAAAATCTAGCTCCTGAGAGCCACCTGTATCCTTCCTATTTGAATCATTGTGTCTAACTGCTTTACTTTATATCTGGCATGTATACCTGATTGGTTAAACGTGAAATGCCAAGATTTGACTGCTATTATTTTGGTACGTCATTGAGCGTAAGCTCACCCCCTTCCCGTTATCTTTGTTTTCCTTTCAGGAGCAAACTTTGAATCCATGATCTTGGAAGAAAGGGCCGAGCTAGTGTAATTAATATTTTGTTAAGTGCTTTTGCAACCGAAACCCGAATCATATTTTAAGTGTATGAATACTTTGGCTTGTATTGTAGTTTAGTTAATTTGCCAAAGACTCCGATGTAAATATATGTATACGTGTTTAATGTGAGGACTCGCAAATTCCTTATATTTTTCCTCAAAAATACCCTTTTATTTGGAAATTATTATTTGTCAAATGCCACTACCCAAATATTTCACATTAAGTGTAGATAAACCTAGAAAATAGGGTTTTACGCTTCGGTTTCAAGTTTGGAGCAAAATTAGGGTTTTCGCGATTTTCCGCAGGATGAATTTTCGGTATAGAGTAAGAATTAATTTGGGGATTAAAAGTGACTTTTAAGTGAGAAATAATATGTGACTAGTGGCAATGATATAAGGTTAGTGAATTGGAAGTAAAAAAACCTAGTACGTGAGTTTTTAAGAAAAACGGCGCGATCCGGCGGGTCCCGCGCATTACCGATTGAACGCACTGCTTGACCACCATTTTTCTTACCCAACAAGTTTGTTGACTTTTGTACATAATATCTTCTTAAATTGCAGCAAGGTTGACCGAAATTAGTGGCCAAGAAAGGCAAGAAAGAAAGAGAAAAAAAAGAGGTGGTGGTGGTGACACTTGTCACCACCTCATGGCTTCTTAACCAAGACAATTACCATCCATTTAACTCCAACACTTAGCCAATTTCTTCTTCATTTCTGCTGTTGCTGGCCGTGAGAAGCAAGAAGAAAAACCCAAAGGAAAACATTCCATTTCATCTTCAAATCCAACAACTTAGTGAGAAAACAAACAAAGTAAACCGATTAAACTTGTTCTTGAGTGATTAGCTAGTGGCTTGTGGTGTGATTTTTTTGAGGAGAAAGCTTGGGCTACTTGTAGTAACCTCTAGTCAAGGTAAGAGAGCTTATCTCTCCAAGTTTTGCTTTCAATTTTGTTCAATTAAGCTTGGCAACTTGATCTTGTGGTGAGATTATGGATGATTATCATGTTTTAGTAGTTTTCCCCAATTTATTTGATGAACTAGGGCTTGTGGAAATTCTGCCCAAATTATTGTATGATGCTTATATGTTGCAATTGAGGTTTTATAAGGTGTTGTGGTAGTGATTAGACCAAGAAATTAAGGAAAGTTGCACTAGAAACTCAAAATTCCAGAATCTGGAAAATTTTCCCAACATTCTGTCCGAATTTGTATCTGTGTGTTAGAGGCCGAATTGGCCTTAGGTCAAAGAATAAAAGTTGTAGAGAATGACATTTTATAGGTTCCTACAAAATTTCAGCTCAATCGGAGCAACGTAGGTCATGAAAAGTCCCAAATACCCTTACTGTTCTAAGTATTTCCCAGCAGTCCGTTTCTTCAGTTAAGTCCAGCTTATCACGTTTTTTGACCAGGATCCATTCTGATTTAGCTCTGGGCCAAAACAGGAGAGTTGTAGTGTTCTTAAGTAGCTTTAAAATGCCTCTAAGAACACCTGAATTGGACTTTTGTACATTGGGTTATGACCATTACAGTGTTCTGCGATTAAGCAGCCGACGAATTGGTTTCTGGTTTAGCAATTCGAGAATTTGACCAAGTTACATTAGAAACTGGACTAAGTGACCTTCATGAACATTATAGCCCTGTGTCTTAGCTTCGAAACGGCATAGGTTTCGTCTTAATCCGATAAGCGTAGCCTCGGATATGTTATTTCCGCATTCGCACGTCAAATCTGTCTTTTGCTAAATTGAATTTCTGCACTTGTTATTACTGTATTTCTTATTCTTATGATATTGTGAGCCTATTGAACGGCTCTTGACTTGAATTTCTTATGTGTGATGTTGGGTTGTGGTTGAGGAAAAATAATGAAGCCAAAATGGCTGGAAAATTAGGTAAACGCAAAGGGCGTGCTGCCCAAATTTTCGCCCGAGGGCTAGGTTTCTATTTGAACTTGTATACTTTTGTTTGGCCAATACCATGACCGGGTTTCCATTTTAAAACATGATTTTTCATCCTTGGGTTCAAACAACCCTCTTCTTACTTGAAAGTCATCTTTACACGTTTTACTCCTAATTAGTCGGGTTTTTTTGTTTCCCTTAAATGTTTTGCTCGATAAACTGTAATATGTTCTTTTGTTCAACCTTAGGTTTCATTGGTGATTAAGGGTAATATCCGGAAGGATATTTTGCACGATATTTTGCATTTCTAGGTGAGTGTTCCTTATTTGATTCTATGGCTTGTTGTTATCATTTGCTAATGTGTTCAGTGCTTTTAATGATTTCCAAAACGAGCTTTCTAGGCGAGTGTGTACTTTATCGCACTCGACCTAAATAACTGTGCAATTTTCAAGGATTTAATGATTGAAATGTTACTTGCGCATGAATGTAAGCCTTTTGGGCTGAACTGGCCATTGCCCCTTGTTACCGGTCGTCTCGAGCCAGAAGCGGACTCGGTCGGGCGATTAGGGACTTGGGTGAACGTTCGGTATACTCGAGTATTACCCTGTAGGTTGGTGGAGACTGGCCAACGGCCAGGACGGGGGTGAATGAATGAATGAATGAATGAATGAACGAACGATCGAACGAGGGTTATTGATAAACGAAAAATGCAGTTTCAAATGATTGGAGGAATAAGGGGAAATGTCAGGAGAACGAATGAACGAAATAACGAATTGCTCCTTGTGAGCCGTATCCTTTTAATGAATGTGTTACTATCGCTTTCCATTGAACATGTTTCTTGAATTATTGATACTCCATGTTTAATGTATTGGATTGATTATCTGATTATGTGTTCGGAACATCACTGGGCTTTTAGCTCATCCCTTTAGTTTTGTTTTCCTTACAGGGGAAGGCGAGCGAGGACGTGAGCTTGAGATAGACTAGCCAATCTAGTTTTGTTTCTTTTGTAGTGGTTCTCGCCTAGTGCTTGGCACGGGCTGGACGTATGAAGGATTGAGAACCCTTGTAGATTTGATGTTTATATTCTCTTTTGGGTTGGCAATGTATATAAGTTCCGCTTTAAGTTTGGATCAATGCCCTATTTATTCTTGTGATTTATTTCAGTTTTTAATTGAGGACTGTAGCGAACGACTGAGTCCCGGCGAGAGCTGGGCAGGCGGCCCGCCGAACCCTCTGGTACGCCTTAGGGGGAGGTGGGGTCGTCACATTTAACCTTGTCTATTAAGTGTATTCAGTTGAGATTATGATTTTATGGTTTGGTAAGCATGTTCTCACCTTAGTAGTCTCCGATTATTCATTTTCTTTGGGTCCTATCGCGCGTGCTATATTGGGTTTGTGTGATTCGACTCCGTAGTCCTGGCGAGAGATGGGCAGGCGGTCCGCCGAACCCTTTGGTTCGCCTTAGGGTGAGGTGGGGCTGTCACACAAGTGATTTAGGAGAAGCTATATTTTTAAGTGAGGGTTCTCACACTTAACATGTACTAACTTATACCAAGAAAATGAGTTAAAACTTGACTCACTTATAAAAATATCTAGAAAATTAAGGTAATGAAGTAAAGTAAAGACAATGCGCTCATAGAAATATGATAAAATAAAGATAATTTCCGGGGTTCTCACATTCTCCTTATAAAATATTTAGGTTTTGGCAAAAATTTTAGCTTATATATCCTTCCTAAGGGGAACTCAAATACCCTAAACAATTCTAAGTTCAATTCAACCAAGAATCACCGTTCAAGTTCCGATTTCACTCGCTTAAACTTCAAGAAGTAAAACGGACAGCACTTCCTTTGTGTTTCCCTAATTTTCCCGTCATTTTGAAGGCCACATTTCCATCTCAAATCAGCCCAAATCGACACCACAAGTTATAAGATAAATTCGGTTCTCATACTAACCAAAAAACCATCCAATTAAAGCTCACTTCAATCATATATACATCACAATAGCAAAGCTGGAAAATCTCTAATAAAGCTGGAATTTCCTATTTTAAAGCTAAAACGTCACAATAAAGCTAGCAATCACCTCACAAGTCCATAGCCAAGCTCAATACCAACATATTATGGATAAATAACATAAATCAAGGCTGAAAAATCATAACCCTAGGCTGAAATTTCACCAAATCTAGGTTATCATCCATAAAATTCCAAGTTTCAATTCATCTTCACCATAACTTGCAAGAATAAGAAAGAGAAGGGAATTTGTTCATCTTATACCTTCAACCCCTTAAAGAAAGTGAAGAAACCAAGGCTTCCTCTCCAAACACTCTCCGCTACAAGCCTCCTTGCTTCCTTAGTGCTAGTTTGTTCGGTTTAGTTTTTGTGATTCCAACTCAAACAAGGCAAAATCAAGATGAAAATGGAAGTTTTTCTCCTCTCTTTTCCTCTCCAATGGTTCGGCCAAGCCAAGAAAGAAATGAAGCAAAATTGGTCCAAAAGAAAGATAAGGAAGAAAGTTGTCTTGGTCAACTGGTCTTGGATCACTGACACTTGGCAATGCCAAGTTTTTCCTCTTTTTTTTTTGTTTTCTTTCCTTTTCTTAGTCAATAATTTTGGCTGGCTTTAGGGTTAATTTAGGGAGAATTATATGAAATAAAATCAAGGAGATTAGGGTAAGAAGGTATTGGTCAAGTGGTGTACTCAACCAGTAACAAACAGCGCACGTCGGTTCAAGCCTACTTCCTTAACTCTCTTGTACTTTTGTTTTAACTAATGATTCACTAACTTACTTTTAGCACTTCTAACCACACACTTTCTCTTACTTAATACCCACTCTTATCCACCAAATTTAGTACACACATCTCACCACGTGATCACACTACAAAAATGCACAAAAACTCTAGTTTACTCTAACTATAAAAGTAAAAGTAAAACTTTCGATTCTATTATTTATTACAACTATTGAGGGAGTAAATTAGTAGTAAAAGGAATTATAAATTAACTTATTCAAAATAAAAGAGGATTATAAGAAAATATAAGCAAATTTTCAAGTCCTCACAAAGTGTGTTTTATTAGTTAATTTTAGTGTGTTTTAACTACTTTTATAGCTAATTAACTAGGATTTTAGTGAAAATGTACATTTTGTGGGTTAAAATGTGAAAATTGCATTTCTATGGATTTTAATGGCAAAAATTTCATGTTTTTGTAGGTTTAAGTATTTAATCATCAAATGGAGTGAGTTGAGAAGATAATTGAATGATTGATATGGCTTGAAGTGATAAAAAGAGAATATGAAGTGCAAGAGATAAAAAGCAACTTAGTATACAAGAAGCAAGTTTCACAGCTTTCACACCTTGTGGTATTTTGGCTATGTCTTCAGCTACAATGATCGGATTGAGGTGATTCTTAAACCACTATGAAGCTCAAAGATAGATCTACATTTGGTATGAAGACATCAAAGTCCAGTTGTGAGGACTTGCAAAATTCCATATATTTTTCTTACAAATTCCCTTTTATTTGGAAATTATTACTTTATAATAGCCTTACTACCCAATCACCCCACAATAAGTGCAAATGAACATAGAATTAAGGGTTTTCCCTTTCGTTTTCAAGTTATCGCAAATTAGGGTTTTTACGCCTATCCGTGGTGTGACTATCCGGTATGAAGTGGGGATCAAATTGGGTGAGTAAGAGTGAGTTTTAGATGATATTAAGTGTGTGATTAGAAGTGATAATAATAAGTTAGTGAATTATAAGATAAAACCCTAGTATACGCGATTTAAAGAAAATCGGCTCGAACCGACGGGTATCGTTCACTACCAATTGAACACACCACTTGACCACTACTTTCTTACCATAAAACCTCATTGATATTAGTGCAAAATATCAGCCCATACTCAGCTTAGGTTGGCCGAAAATGTTGACCAAAAAAACAAGGGAAAAGAAAAAATTTGAGAGTTAATCTCCAAGCGACAAGTGGCGGTCATCTAAAGGTTGTTGACCAACTAATTTCTTCCATATTTATCACCAAAAAACCACTCAAATTGCTCTTCATTCCACCATACCAGCCATGAGAGAGAGGGAGAATAACAAGAGAAAGAGAACTTCAATTTCATCTTGGGTTGAGCTTGATTGAGTGAGAAAACAAGAAAACTAAACCGATTAACTCATAAATTGAGAGGTTAGGAAGCTTGGGGAGCTAAATTTCACATGGAGAGGTGAAAGATATCTCTTGCAAGCCCTTTTATTGAGGTATTATGGCTGACCATCCTCTCCCTTTCCCTTAGTCTTGTTTGAGTTATGTAGTAACTTGTATTCTTGCTTTGTGATGCCTAATCTAAGTGATTTTGATGATTGTAGTGGTGAATTTTGAGTTAGGGTTTTGAATGGTTCACTTATAATTCTTGTTGTTTGGATGGTATATGGTGTATATAATCTTGTATAGGAGGTTGTGGTAATGGTTTAAGCTGGAAATGTGAAGTTTACCCTTTGAATTCACCAAATTCCAGATTGGAGTATTCATGTGACCCTGTTCTAACCGGTTCTGTTTGACCATGATGGAGGTTGAATTAGACTTAGCACAAAACATAAAAGTTGTAGGAAATGATGTTTTATAGCTTCCTGTAAAATTTCAGCTCAATCCGAGTACTGTATCATGTGAAAATACAAAAATACCCCTGACTGCCATAGGTAGAGCTTTGTGGACAGTTTTGACATTTCACCAATTTGACCGCATTTGTTCACCCTGATCCGTACTGAATTAGCATTTGACCAAAACATGGAAGTTGTATTTCTATGTTTTATCTTTCCAACGCCCCTGAAAACGTCTCAATCGGACTTCGGTAGCCTGAGTTATTGTCATTTGAACATAGTGCGGTTAACTAGCCTGTTGGTGAGATTCTGGTTCTGTAATTTGAAAATTTGACCCGGATACACTATGAACAGGGTTAAGTGGTCTTCATCAAAGTTGTAGCTCCCTGTTTTAGCTTCAAAATGGTATAAATTTCACCCCAATATGATAAGCGTAGCTTCGGTTGTGACCGATACGCTAGGAGACGTCGAATCTGCCTTTTGTTTTATGACTTACATCTCATTTCCGGACATTTATTTTCTAGCATGATTTTGTACTTGTATGACATTGAGCCTATTGAACGGCTATTGTAATGAGATTATTTTGTGTGTGACTTTGGGACTGATTGAGGAAATGAATGAAGCCATAAATGGCTGGAAAATAGGTAAATACAAAGGGCATGCTGCCCAAATTTACGCTCGAGGGCTAGGAAGATATACTTGCGACTTGAGTAAGGCTTGAGAGTGAATACCACTTGAACCATCTAGGATATTTACGTCTTCTTTTATCGAGGTATATAAGTTAGAACTTGGCCGAACTTGTACCCTTGGGAAATGAAATAGCGACTATTAGAAATACGTCTTCCTCGTTCTTTCGACTCAAATGGTATTTCCAAGTATAATTGTTACAAAATTTCACAGTTTGAAAAGCGAGCAAGTGTTTCACGAATATTCTCCAAATGAATTTCAATTACTTGATTCTTATTGAATGAAACGTTTAAGTTTCGAACCTTAGTCGCTTTTCAAAGTTTTTAAACAAAGTTTTATTGCAGATTTGGACTCCAAACCCGGAGTACAACCCAGATGTGATCACTAGAGGCACTACATTTTGGTGAGTGCTTCCAAATATCTGATTGAACTTGACATTTGTGTTTAATACTTGACCAATGTAATTACATGATTTATAAGTGAATTGATAGGGCAAGAGTGTACTTTATCGCACTTGCCCTTGTGAGAACCCGTAAAACCCTAATATTTTCCTAGGGTTTATTACCCTTTAATTGCTTATATTTTTGCATTTTCGGGCTTAGAAATATTTTCTGGTAGATTTTATGCTTAATTATAGTTTTAAGATGATTTTTCTAGTATGGGAGAATTTTTAGAAAATTAAGCATATATATTGGACGTGGGACCCACTAGTGCGATAAGTTCGGAAAAATTCGGCCAATAAGGTTAAGTTTCGGATACTGTGTACAATTTATCGGGTGTTAAGAGATAAGTAGAGAGTGAGATTTGATTGATGTGAGAGAGAAAAGAAAGGATTGGAATGCATTTAATGAGTGTGACAAGTGTCACAATCTCATTGGTTGGACTTTAAGAATTACTATTCACTTTCTTGACTTTTTTGACCAAAGGATTAAATATCAAAAATTCACAAAATTTCCTCATTTTTCTTTCTCCTTGGCCGGCTCTCTCTCACTCTCTTGCAAGAAGAAGAACTCTTCAATCTTCAAGCTTTCTACTAGCAAATCATCTAAATCAACCAAATAAACAAGATTCCACTCCATAAAATCCTACCTTCTAGTGCTAGTAAGGGTTGTAGTGAAGTTGTTTTGAAGAGCAAAGGTGTCCACAATCTCTCTTTCCCTTGTTTCTTGGTAAGTGATGCTACAACCTCTTCCCTATACCTAATGATGGTTATATTATGCTTAGAAGTGGCTAAAGTGATGGATTATATGATTTATTTCTTGGTTTGGCTTGATTTGGTGAAGTTTTCCATTTTATGATGAATTTTCTGGTTTCATATGATTTTGATGTTGTGGACTAGTATGATGGTTGGTAATAAGGGGCTTTGGCTTTAGTAGGTGTGAATTGTTGTGAAATGCAATCAATTTTGGATTTGAATGGAATTGTGAAAAGTTAGGGTTCATGAACCCCTAATCTGCCCGAAATTTTAGGTCATAGCTAGAGGCCGAATTGGACTTTGCTCAAAACATGAAAGTTGTAGGTATTGATGATTTTAGTGTGCCTGCAAAATTTCAGGGCAATTGGACTAGTGTAGAGTGAGTTATGCCGTTTTTACTGTTGCTGTTTTTGGTGCACAGAATGTCCGAACTGCGATAGTAATTGCCTGTTTTGACTGGAATTGGTTTGGATTTTGAAGTTGGTGTCTTCTGAGGAAATGTAGCTGGATGTCTTAGCTAACTTATGCCTTTGGAATTTCGGCATTTGGACCTGTGTAGGCTGAGATTGACGTATTACAGTTTTGTGTGTTTTGCAAACCTGTTTTGGTAATTCTGGTTTGGTATTTGGTACTTTTGACCTAGTTGTGCTAGGATTTGGACTGAGAGGCCTTCTACATTGTTGTAGCTCTGTTTCTTGGCTTCGAAATGGTGGGTCTTACACCCCCATCCGACATTTGTAGTGAGAGTTGTGCCATTACCGCATTATGAGGTCAAATCCGGTTTTCTTATCAAGGCTTAGGTTAAAGCCCTTTCTTAATTTCTGGTTTGCTTTCATGCTTGTATATGTTTATAAAACCCTATTGGGGTTGTGAATTGGTGTTGTTTATGGCTCGGTATGGTTTCTTGTTTTATGATATTGTGAGCCTATGGAACGGCTCTTGACATGAAATGCTTATATGTGTGTTGTTGGGTTGTGATTGAAGAAAAATAATGAAGCCTTATGGCTGGAAAATTTGGTAAACACAAAGGGCATGCTGCCCGAATTTTTACTCGAGATTTAGAAAACTATATTCTCGACTTGAGTAAAGGTTAAGTATTTAACACTTGAATTTCCATGCATGAAACCCTATTGGGCGATAATTGGTTTGACTTTATGACTCGTTATCGAGTCTTATGGTATTTGTTTACATGTTCTAGGGCGTGACGATAGCTCACGACGTCTTGGTGATCGTGGTGCATGAAATACCACTTTCTTGCTTGGTGAGTATACTACTCACTTACTTGTTATAATGTGGCTTTGTGCTATGTGTATTGATGCCTTGAAGGCTTAATTGGTTATTGGAAATGATTGAGGTGAGGGTGTACTTGACCGCCCTCACCCCTTGTGATTCCATGCATGGCTAGTGCTTGCATTACTGAATTACTGCACTTGATATATGAAATACTGAATTCCATTCATGGAAACTGATTTGGTATCATTTGGGCGAATGTCCAATGGCTTTACTGTATCACTGAGCTCAACCCCGTTTGGTAGTCAATTGGAACGAGCCGGCGAGGGCTTGGTCGTGAAAATTGTCATGCCACGGGGACTGTACTGTGGAATCTTGTGGTAATGAGACCTTTGGTTCCGGTATACTCGAGTATTACCAAAATGACTGAATGGAGTGCGGACCCGGTTGGGGTATGATAGTTGGACGGTTGGATGTAAGTGATGTCTACGGATGGTTACTTTTCATTGACGGAGGGTCAATGAGGTTGGATCAAGATTGCAAGCGTGGAAATGGGCTCTTGAGAGCCGACCGTATCCTTTTCCGTTTTGTTTTACTGCTTATTTGTGCACTTTAAATGAAAGTTCATCCTTATGTGACTTTGGTTGCTTATGTAGTAGTATACCACTGGGCTTTAGCTCATTCCGTGTTATTTGTTTTCCTTACAGGGATATAATTACTTTTGAGAATGGATTGGATAGTCACTTGCCAAGTTGAGCTTGTAAATGTCTTTTGTATAGCTCTTGAAATGAAGCCTTAATGTGTAACGGGTTCATTTCCTTTTGATAGGCGAACTGAATATGTACTTCCTTTATGAATGTCTGTGGCATGCCACTATGGTTGTAAATGTTGGATTTCAATGTGTATATGTTAAATTGATGTTTGGATTCTACTATCCAGGCCACTATTCAGTTTTCCATTTTTTTTTTTTATTTTGCTATTTTGATACTTATGGCTTGTCCGAGCGCACTTTGTTTTCCCGAAACATATTCGAACGCGTGTAACTGTACCGTAGTCCTGGCGAGAGCTGGGCAGGCAGTCCGCTAACCCCTTTGGTTCGCCTTAGGGGAAGGTGGGGCTGTCACAGCCCTAATGTGATTTGTTCTTGTACATCGATTGCAATTGACTTGTTATACATGCATATGAATTGTATCTTGCCTGGAATTCCAGAAACCCTGTGGCGAGTTAGTCGAGTCGAGCCGGCAAGGGCCTGGTCGATTAGATAATGAATCCTGGGTAGTTAGTGATGTCGAGTGGAGTGTTATCTCCTCGACTAATCGATATACTCGAGTATTACCACCAGTGTTTATTGTGGAGTTCGGGCCCGGTAAGGGGTTTGGTCGGTGGACGGAGATTAGAGTTAAGTGGTGTTCTACTGGACTAGTTTCTTACTTGAAAGTTGACGGAGTGTCAACTACCAATCGATCAAGCTATGGTGGAGCCGATATATGAGCAACTGTATCCTTATATGTGAAATGCGGAAAATTTATTCTTTGACTATATGAAGTGTTATTACTCATTTCTTGACTTGTTTTGCTCGCCATTTCACTATTATGCTACTTTTACTTTATTCGATGGTCAATTTGCTATTTGGAACATCACTGAGCTTTAGCTCACTCTATTAGTTTTGTTTTCCTTACAGGGGTACGAGCGAGACGTGAGACGTGTACAGACTAGCGTAGTCTAGTTATGTTGAATTTTGAAATTGTACTCACGCTAGCACCCGACTAGGGTTGTGTGTACTTGAATTGTAAAACCGTTAATGTATTTGAGCATGTATGAACCTTGTAGTTGGATCTGAGTACTGTTGTATATATTAAGCTGAAGGGATTGTGTTCTTTATTTTTCTACGTTAGAAAGTTATTTTCTCGAGCTTTACGTGAGTGAGTCTTGGCGAGAGCTGGGCAGGCGACTCGCTAAACCCTAGGGTACGCCCTAAGGGGAGGTGGGGTCGTCACACCAGTGTAGTCATTTTCATTGTCAAAAAGTTGAAATACAGAAGTGAAGCTCTGTTGTCAAAAGCTAAAACAGAGCTCTGGCTAGTCGAGAGTATTTTGGTCATTTCTCAGTTTACAGAGCTCCAAATAGGCTGATTCTTAAGGCTTTGGAAAGCTAACTCAGAAGGCTACAACTTTTATGTTTTGAATGAGCTAGTTTAGTCTCCATCATTGAGAAAATAGCAGTTGAAGTGGTGTCAATTCACAGAAGTGAAAACATGACTTCATGAATACATGGCTTGAAGTCACGTATTCCTCAATTTCGGCTGCAACTTGCTCTACAACTTGTGTTTTGTCAACACAAGCTTTTTGACCCATCTTCCAACAAGAATATCGGTGGAAACATCCCAAGACAGCTGCAAAAGAAGCTTTACAATTCAAATCTGGCATGTTTATGGGCTCAAGAGAAATCTTAACATGATTTAACACTTTGTCTTTTGCATGGAATTCCTCTATAAATAGCAGCCTTTGGGGAACATTTAAACAATTTTGGAAGGCTAGAGAAACTCACAAAAAATGTAATCTTCACTAGAATTTCCTTCGTTCATTAGTTACAGTAGTATAGTATAGGTAGTGTAGTTTTTCCTTCTTGTATTTGTAGCTAGATTTGGATGAAGATTGAGCAGCAAAGATGGAGAGATTGATCTCATGTGACAAGGGTGATATCTCTTCTACTACTTTTTCTCTTGTCTTTGATTTCATGTTTAGTTATAATACAAGTTTGGTTTTGTTTTTCATGTTTAGCTAAAGTTTATGCCTAGAGTTATGGATGAACTTTCTATATCTTGTTAGTGATGTTTACTTGGTTATTTGATGATATTATTTTGAGCAAGTTATTTATCACTTTTACTTTTCTAATCATGATTAACCGACCATTATGTGACGGCCCCACCTCACCCTAAGGCGAACCAAAGGATTCGACGGACCGCCTGCCCAACTCTTGCCAGGACTACGGAGTCGAATCACACAAACCCGATATAGCGCACGAACGAATCCCCAAGAGAACAAGCAATCGAAGACTACTAAGTTGAGAAACATGAGTTCTACACCGTAAGGTACCATGGTACTTCGATTAAACGCCTCAACGGAAACGAAAATAAAGACGAAAATGCAAATGGAAAGTGGACACATCACAATCCGGCCAAGATACAGCCGGATTTAGTGAACAGTTCCCGCCAGAGTTTTCTTTCCTTGTTCAAATACCGCGCTCGTCCGATCGTCCAATGGTTTCAAGTAGCATCTCAACAAACACAAAGGTACTATCTCAAATGAATACACTTAATGTACGTGATAAAACATTATATACATACATTGAAAACTTTACAATTAAAAGCGTGATACTTAAATAAAAGACAATAAGGGTTTTGATTACACAAGAGCTAACAAAAAATGTTTACACTAGCTCAACCCTTTTCTCAAAATCACGGTTCAAAGTGTGGTTCCCTGTAAGGAAAACAAAGATAACGGGAAGGGGGTGAGCTTACGCTCAATGAGGTACCAAAATAATAGCAATTAAGAATCATGGAACTTCATATTCAATTAGTCACATATGCAAATCAAATAAAGAAATGAACAAACACCATAGATAGAAAGGATACGGGTGGCTCTCAAGAGCCCAAAATTTCCGATTGCAGTACTTGATCCAAACCTGTTAACTCTCCGTCAACGTATGAAGAACAACCATGTCCGTAGACCCCCACTTTACACCAAATTCCGTCCACCAAACTTACCCCTTACCGGGCCCGAACACCTCAGCAGAAACAGAAGTGGTAATACTCGAGTATACCGGAATCAAGAGTCTCAATACCCAAAGATTCCTAGAAACAGACTACCGTGGTTCGTTATCTAATCGACCTGGCCCTTGCCGGCTCGACTCTGTGACACCCCGAATATTAGGAGGTTGTTTGTAAAGAAAATACTAACGTGTATTTCTTTGGATTTGATTTAAAACCTTATTTTGTTTTAAAAGACTAAAAACCCTAATTTTAGTCACTGGAATTGTAAAACCCTCACGTTTTTCTTACAAATTTCCTTTTATTTGGAAATTCATTATTTATTAAAGCCCTACTACCCAATCATTCCACAATAAGTGCAAATAAACCTAGAAATTAGGGTTTTACTTTTGGTTTCAAGATTAGAGCAAAATTAGGGTTATCGCGATTTTTCGCCGGATGAATTTTCGGTACTGAGCAAGGATCAAATTTGGTGATTAAAAGTGACTTTTAAGTGAGAAATAATATGTGAGTAGTGGCAATGATATAAGGTTAGTGAATGGGAAGTAAAAACCCTAATACGTGTGTTTTTAAGAAAAACGGCGCGAACCGGCGGGTCCCGCGCACTACCGATTGAACGCACTACCTGACCACCATTTTTCTTACCAAACAAGCTTATTGACTTTTGAGCAAAATATCTTCTTACTTGGCAGCTGCTTTGACCGAAATTTGAGGCTAGAAAATAGCAAGGAAGAAAGAGAAAATTGAAAGGTGGTGGTGGCAACAAGTGTCGCCACCCTAGAGTTTCTTGACCAAGACAAGGACTTTCTATTTAACCCCAATTTTTGCATCTTCTTCCCCTTATTTCTGCTCCTTGGCCGAGAGGAAGAAGGGAAAAAAACACCAAGGGAAAATCTCTCCATTTCTTCTTGAATCAAACTACAAAGTGAGAAAACAAAAGAAATAAACCGATTAAACTCACCTTTGAGTGTTTATTTAGTGAAGTATTGGTGAGATTTTGGAAAGGGAAAGCTAGGGATATACTTGGTGGACACTAATCAAGGTAAGGAAGATGATCTCTCTAATTCTTACTTTCAATCTTGTTTAAATTAGCTTAGTAACTCAAATTTGTGGTGGAATCATGGATGCTATCATGTTTTGGAGGTTTTTCCCTTTTGATATTATGAACTAGGGTTTGAGGACTTGCTGCCTATTTGATGTATGATGCATATATTTTGTAATTAAGGTTATATAAGGGGTTTTGGTAGTGTTGGAAGTAAGAAATTGAGGAAGGTTGCATTGAAACTGAAAATTCCAGATTTCTGGAAAATTTTTCTTCCTCTCTGCCCGGTTTTGTTACTGTATGTTAGAGGCCGCATTGGCCTTGGCTTAAAACATGAAAGTTGTAGGGAATGATATTTTGTAGGTGCCTACAAAATTTCAGCTCAATCGGAGCAACGTAGGTCGTGAAAAGACCAAAATACCCTCACTGTTTTAAGGTTTTTCCCAGTAGTCCGTTTGGTCAGTTTATCCAGTTTATCACGTTTATTCACTAGGATCCGTACTGATTTAGCTTTTTGCCAAAACATGAAAGTTGTAGTATTCTGACTTAGATTTTAAACGCCTCCAAGAACACCTTAATCGGACCTTGGTAACCTGAGATATGACCATTCCAGTATAGTGCGGTTAGATAGCCGACTAGTTGGATTTTGGTTCTGTAAATTGAGGATTTGACTAGGTTGCATTGGAAAATGGACTAAGTGATATTCATGAACATTGTAGCCCTGTGTCTTAGCTTCGAAACGGCATAACTTACACCTCAATCCGATAAGCGTAGCCTCGGATGTGTTATTTCCGCAACCACACGTCGAATCTGTCTTTTGCTAGATTGTATTTCAGCACTTGTAATTACTTTGATTCTTATTCTTATGATATTATGAGCCTATGGAACGGCTTTTGACTTGAATTTCTGATATGTGTGACTTTGGGATTGGCTGAGGAAAAATAATGAAGCCATAAATGGCTGGAAAATTAGGTAAACACAAAGGGCGTGCTGCCCAAATTTACGCTCGAGGACTATAGAAATACACTTGTGACTTGGGTAAAGTTGATATGAATATCACTTGAACCATCTAGGGTACTTGAGTCTTCTTGTTCCGAGGTATATAAGTAAGGACTTGGGCGAACTTGTACCCTTGAGAAATGAAATAATGATTGCTCGAAGTATGTTTTCCTTGTATTTTCCACTCGCATGACAATTTCAAGTATAATTGTTACAAAGTTTTACTGTTTAAAAAGCGAGCAAGTGTTTCACGACTACTGTCCAAGTGAATTCCAATTTCTTGATTTTTATTGAACGAAACGTCTAAGTTTCGAATCTTAGTCATGTTTCAAAGTTCTCAAACTGAGCTTTATCGCAGATTTGGACTCCGAACCCGGAGTATAACCTGAAAGTGACCAGTAAAGGCACTATATCTTTTGGTGAGTGCTTTCAAATACCGAATTGCACTAGATACTTGAACTTGATACGTGACCAATATGATTACATGTTATATACGTGAATTGATAGGGCAAGAGTGTACTTTATCGCACTTGCCCTTACGTGATATACTTGTTTATTGTTGCAATTGACTCGATATACTTGTTTATGATGTGCGCACTTCCTGGAATTCCAGAAACCCTGTGGCGAGTTACTCTAGTCGAGCCGGCAAGGGCTTGGTTGATTGAGTAACGAACCCTGGGTCTCTTGTTTTGTCGAGTGGAGTGATATCTCCTCGACTAATCGGTATACTCGAGTATTACCACCCGTGTTTCTTGAGGATTTTGGGCCCAGTTGGGGGTTGAACGGTGGACGGAGAGTCGTGTAAGTGGGGTTCTACTGGATTGGTTCCTTTACTTGAAAGTTGACGGAGTGTCAACTACTACGTGATCAAGCTCCTGATGATGAATGGAAGTTGGCTCCTGAGAGCCATCCGTATCCTTATGCTTTGGAATGATTATTGCTTATTGGATTATTGTTGATTTTGAAAAACTTTTACACTCGCTCATTT
The DNA here is from genome assembly GCF_003713205.1 of Coffea eugenioides. Taxonomy (NCBI): domain Eukaryota; kingdom Viridiplantae; phylum Streptophyta; class Magnoliopsida; order Gentianales; family Rubiaceae; genus Coffea; species Coffea eugenioides. The sequence goes on along the minus strand of NW_020862862.1, from coordinate 13,403 downwards.
TGAGATTTCTACTTGACGTGTAGCTCACGTTTATGGACTCTTCATGCTCGTTACTTTGCTATATCGAAAACTTGTACTTATAAATAATGGTCAATTTGCTATTTGGAACCTTACTGGGCTTTTAGCTCATACCACGCTATTTGTTTTCCTTACAGGGGGTACGAGCGAGGCATGAGACATGTAAAGACTAGCATAGTCTAGTTGTTTTGACTTTTGACTTTTGACTTGTACTCGCACTATTCCTCGAATAGAATGTTGTGTAGTTGGATTGTATACGCCTTGAACCAGTTTGAGTATATTGAGACTTTGTACCTTGATTTGTATCAATGTAAATTATAAGTTTGAATTGTGGATGTTATTCATGGTTCATGAATGTGTGCACATGATTTGAGTGAGTGAGTCCTGACGAGAGCTGGGCAGGCGGTCTGCCAAACCCTTTGGTACGCCTCAGGGGGAGGTGGGGTCGTCACAGGGATCATGGATCAGAGTGGCGCAGTGGAAGCGTGGACGCTTCGCTTTTGATATGTAAATATTGGAACATTTGAGTTATATTTGATGTAATATTTGAGATTTATATTGTAATTCATTTGAGGAATGTAGTGAACGACTGAGTCCCGGCGAGAGCTGGGCAGGCGATCCGCCGAACTCTTTGGTTCGCCTTAGGGGGAGGTGGGGCTGTCACATGTTATCTGTATCTGAGTCTGTTCGGACGTCGTTTGGAGGCTGGTATCCAACGACCTTTCTGTGACCTCTGAGCTCAACACCTGTGGCTAGTTACTTGAGTCGAGCCGGCAAGGGTTTGATCGATTAGATAACGAACCACGGTAGTCTGTTTCTAGGAATCTTTGGGTATTGAGACCCTTGATTCCGGTATACTCGAGTATTACCACTTCTGTTTCTGTTGAGGTGTTCGGACCCGGTAAGGGGTATGTTTGGTGGACGGAATTTGGTGTAAAGTGGGGTCTACGGACATGTTGGTTCTATATACGTTGACGGAGAGTCAACGGGTTTGGATCAAGTTCTGCCATGAAAATCTAGCTCCTGAGAGCCACCTGTATCCTTCCTATTTGAATCATTGTGTCTAACTGCTTTACTTTATATCTGGCATGTATACCTGATTGGTTAAACGTGAAATGCCAAGATTTGACTGCTATTATTTTGGTACGTCATTGAGCGTAAGCTCACCCCCTTCCCGTTATCTTTGTTTTCCTTTCAGGAGCAAACTTTGAATCCATGATCTTGGAAGAAAGGGCCGAGCTAGTGTAATTAATATTTTGTTAAGTGCTTTTGCAACCGAAACCCGAATCATATTTTAAGTGTATGAATACTTTGGCTTGTATTGTAGTTTAGTTAATTTGCCAAAGACTCCGATGTAAATATATGTATACGTGTTTAATGTGAGGACTCGCAAATTCCTTATATTTTTCCTCAAAAATACCCTTTTATTTGGAAATTATTATTTGTCAAATGCCACTACCCAAATATTTCACATTAAGTGTAGATAAACCTAGAAAATAGGGTTTTACGCTTCGGTTTCAAGTTTGGAGCAAAATTAGGGTTTTCGCGATTTTCCGCCGGATGAATTTTCGGTATAGAGTAAGAATTAATTTGGGGATTAAAAGTGACTTTTAAGTGAGAAATAATATGTGACTAGTGGCAATGATATAAGGTTAGTGAATTGGAAGTAAAAAAACCTAGTACGTGAGTTTTTAAGAAAAACGGCGCGATCCGGCGGGTCCCGCGCATTACCGATTGAACGCACTGCTTGACCACCATTTTTCTTACCCAACAAGTTTGTTGACTTTTGTACATAATATCTTCTTAAATTGCAGCAAGGTTGACCGAAATTAGTGGCCAAGAAAGGCAAGAAAGAAAGAGAAAAAAAAGAGGTGGTGGTGGTGACACTTGTCACCACCTCATGGCTTCTTAACCAAGACAATTACCATCCATTTAACTCCAACACTTAGCCAATTTCTTCTTCATTTCTGCTGTTGCTGGCCGTGAGAAGCAAGAAGAAAAACCCAAAGGAAAACATTCCATTTCATCTTCAAATCCAACAACTTAGTGAGAAAACAAACAAAGTAAACCGATTAAACTTGTTCTTGAGTGATTAGCTAGTGGCTTGTGGTGTGATTTTTTTGAGGAGAAAGCTTGGGCTACTTGTAGTAACCTCTAGTCAAGGTAAGAGAGCTTATCTCTCCAAGTTTTGCTTTCAATTTTGTTCAATTAAGCTTGGCAACTTGATCTTGTGGTGAGATTATGGATGATTATCATGTTTTAGTAGTTTTCCCCAATTTATTTGATGAACTAGGGCTTGTGGAAATTCTGCCCAAATTGTTGTATGATGCTTATATGTTGCAATTGAGGTTTTATAAGGTGTTGTGGTAGTGATTAGACCAAGAAATTAAGGAAAGTTGCACTAGAAACTCAAAATTCCAGAATCTGGAAAATTTTCCCAACATTCTGTCCGAATTTGTATCTGTGTGTTAGAGGCCGAATTGGCCTTAGGTCAAAGAAGAAAAGTTGTAGAGAATGGCATTTTATAGGTGCCTACAAAATTTCAGCTCAATCGGAGCAACGTAGGTCATGAAAAGTCCAAAATACCCTTACTGTTCTAAGTATTTCCCAGCAGTCCGTTTCTTCAGTTAAGTCCAGCTTATCACGTTTTTTGACCAGGATCCATTCTGATTTAGCTCTGGGCCAAAACAGGAGAGTTGTAGTGTTCTGAAGTAGCTTTAAAATGCCTCTAAGAACACCTGAATTGGACTTTTGTACATTGGGTTATGACCATTACAGTGTTCTGCGATTAAGCAGCCGACGAATTGGTTTCTGGTTTAGCAATTCGAGAATTTGACCAAGTTACATTAGAAACTGGACTAAGTGACCTTCATGAACATTATAGCCCTGTGTCTTAGCTTCGAAACGGCATAGGTTTCGTCTTAATCCGATAAGCGTAGCCTCGGATATGTTATTTCCGCATTCGCACGTCAAATCTGTCTTTTGCTAAATTGAATTTCTGCACTTGTTATTACTGTATTTCTTATTCTTATGATATTGTGAGCCTATTGAACGGCTCTTGACTTGAATTGCTTATGTGTGATGTTGGGTTGTGGTTGAGGAAAAATAATGAAGCCAAAATGGCTGGAAAATTAGGTAAACACAAAGGGCGTGCTGCCCAAATTTTCGCCCGAGGGCTAGGTTTCTATTTGAACTTGTATACTTTTGTTTGGCCAATACCATGACCGGGTTTCCATTTTAAAACATGATTTTTCATCCTTGGGTTCAAACAACCCTCTTCTTACTTGAAAGTCATCTTTACACGTTTTACTCCTAATTAGTCGGGTTTTTTTGTTTCCCTTAAATGTTTTGCTCGATAAACTGTAATATGTTCTTTTGTTCAACCTTAGGTTTCATTGGTGATTAAGGGTAATATCCGGAAGGATATTTTGCACGATATTTTGCATTTCTAGGTGAGTGTTCCTTATTTGATTCTATGGCTTGTTGTTATCATTTGCTAATGTGTTCAGTGCTTTTAATGATTTCCAAAACGAGCTTTCTAGGCGAGTGTGTACTTTATCGCACTCGACCTAAATAACTGTGCAATTTTCAAGGATTTAATGATTGAAATGTTACTTGCGCATGAATGTAAGCCTTTTGGGCTGAACTGGCCATTGCCCCTTGTTACCGGTCGTCTCGAGCCAGAAGCGGACTTGGTCGGGCGATTAGGGACTTGGGTGAACGTTCGGTATACTCGAGTATTACCCTGTAGGTTGGTGGAGACTGGCCAACGGCCAGGACGGGGGTGAATGAATGAATGAATGAATGAATGAATGAATGAACGAACGATCGAACGAGGGTTATTGATAAACGAAAAATGCAGTTTCAAATGATTGGAGGAATAAGGGGAAATGTCAGGAGAACGAATGAACGAAATAACGAATTGCTCCTTGTGAGCCGTATCCTTTTAATGAATGTGTTACTATCGCTTTCCATTGAACATGTTTCTTGAATTATTGATACTCCATGTTTAATGTATTGGATTGATTATCTGATTATGTGTTCGGAACATCACTGGGCTTTTAGCTCATCCCTTTAGTTTTGTTTTCCTTACAGGGGAAGGCGAGCGAGGACGTGAGCTTGAGATAGACTAGCCAATCTAGTTTTGTTTCTTTTGTTTCTTTTGTAGTGGTTCTCGCCTAGTGCTTGGCACGGGCTGGACGTATGAAGGATTGAGAACCCTTGTATATTTGATGTTTATATTCTCTTTTGGGTTGGCAATGTATATAAGTTCCGCTTTAAGTTTGGATCAATGCCCTATTTATTCTTGTGATTTATTTCAGTTTTTAATTGAGGACTGTAGCGAACGACTGAGTCCCGGCGAGAGCTGGGCAGGCGGCCCGCCGAACCCTCTGGTACGCCTTAGGGGGAGGTGGGGTCGTCACATTTAACCTTGTCTATTAAGTGTATTCAGTTGAGATTATGATTTTATGGTTTGGTAAGCATGTTCTCACCTTAGTAGTCTCCGATTATTCATTTTCTTTGGGTCCTATCGCGCGTGCTATATTGGGTTTGTGTGATTCGACTCCGTAGTCCTGGCGAGAGATGGGCAGGCGGTCCGCCGAACCCTTTGGTTCGCCTTAGGGTGAGGTGGGGCTGTCACACAAGTGATTTAGGAGAAGCTATATTTTTAAGTGAGGGTTCTCACACTTAACATGTACTAACTTATACCAAGAAAATGAGTTAAAACTTGACTCACTTATAAAAATATCTAGAAAATTAAGGTAATGAAGTAAAGTAAAGACAATGCGCTCATAGAAATATGATAAAATAAAGATAATTTCCGGGGTTCTCACATTCTCCTTATAAAATATTTAGGTTTTGGCAAAAATTTTAGCTTATATATCCTTCCTAAGGGGAACTCAAATACCCTAAACAATTCTAAGTTCAATTCAACCAAGAATCACCGTTCAAGTTCCGATTTCACTCGCTTAAACTTCAAGAAGTAAAACGGACAGCACTTCCTTTGTGTTTCCCTAATTTTCCCGTCATTTTGAAGGCCACATTTCCATCTCAAATCAGCCCAAATCGACACCACAAGTTATAAGATAAATTCGGTTCTCATACTAACCAAAAAACCATCCAATTAAAGCTCACTTCAATCATATATACATCACAATAGCAAAGCTGGAAAATCTCTAATAAAGCTGGAATTTCCTATTTTAAAGCTAAAACGTCACAATAAAGCTAGCAATCACCTCACAAGTCCATAGCCAAGCTCAATACCAACATATTATGGATAAATAACATAAATCAAGGCTGAAAAATCATAACCCTAGGCTGAAATTTCACCAAATCTAGGTTATCATCCATAAAATTCCAAGTTTCAATTCATCTTCACCATAACTTGCAAGAATAAGAAAGAGAAGGGAATTTGTTCATCTTATACCTTCAACCCCTTAAAGAAAGTGAAGAAACCAAGGCTTCCTCTCCAAACACTCTCCGCTACAAGCCTCCTTGCTTCCTTAGTGCTAGTTTGTTCGGTTTAGTTTTTGTGATTCCAACTCAAACAAGGCAAAATCAAGATGAAAATGGAAGTTTTTCTCCTCTCTTTTCCTCTCCAATGGTTCGGCCAAGCCAAGAAAGAAATGAAGCAAAATTGGTCCAAAAGAAAGATAAGGAAGAAAGTTGTCTTGGTCAACTGGTCTTGGATCACTGACACTTGGCAATGCCAAGTTTTTCCTCTTTTTTTTTTGTTTTCTTTCCTTTTCTTAGTCAATAATTTTGGCTGGCTTTAGGGTTAATTTAGGGAGAATTATATGAAATAAAATCAAGGAGATTAGGGTAAGAAGGTATTGGTCAAGTGGTGTACTCAACCAGTAACAAACAGCGCACGTCGGTTCAAGCCTACTTCCTTAACTCTCTTGTACTTTTGTTTTAACTAATGATTCACTAACTTACTTTTAGCACTTCTAACCACACACTTTCTCTTACTTAATACCCACTCTTATCCACCAAATTTAGTACACACATCTCACCACGTGATCACACTACAAAAATGCACAAAAACTCTAGTTTACTCTAACTATAAAAGTAAAAGTAAAACTTTCGATTCTATTATTTATTACAACTATTGAGGGAGTAAATTAGTAGTAAAAGGAATTATAAATTAACTTATTCAAAATAAAAGAGGATTATAAGAAAATATAAGCAAATTTTCAAGTCCTCACAAAGTGTGTTTTATTAGTTAATTTTAGTGTGTTTTAACTACTTTTATAGCTAATTAACTAGGATTTTAGTGAAAATGTACATTTTGTGGGTTAAAATGTGAAAATTGCATTTCTATGGATTTTAATGGCAAAAATTTCATGTTTTTGTAGGTTTAAGTATTTAATCATCAAATGGAGTGAGTTGAGAAGATAATTGAATGATTGATATGGCTTGAAGTGATAAAAAGAGAATATGAAGTGCAAGAGATAAAAAGCAACTTAGTATACAAGAAGCAAGTTTCACAGCTTTCACACCTTGTGGTATTTTGGCTATGTCTTCAGCTACAATGATCGGATTGAGGTGATTCTTAAACCACTATGAAGCTCAAAGATAGATCTACATTTGGTATGAAGACATCAAAGTCCAGTTGTGAGGACTTGCAAAATTCCATATATTTTTCTTACAAATTCCCTTTTATTTGGAAATTATTACTTTATAATAGCCTTACTACCCAATCACCCCACAATAAGTGCAAATGAACATAGAATTAAGGGTTTTCCCTTTCGTTTTCAAGTTATCGCAAATTAGGGTTTTTACGCCTATCCGTGGTGTGACTATCCGGTATGAAGTGGGGATCAAATTGGGTGAGTAAGAGTGAGTTTTAGATGATATTAAGTGTGTGATTAGAAGTGATAATAATAAGTTAGTGAATTATAAGATAAAACCCTAGTATACGCGATTTAAAGAAAATCGGCTCGAACCGACGGGTATCGTTCACTACCAATTGAACACACCACTTGACCACTACTTTCTTACCATAAAACCTCATTGATATTAGTGCAAAATATCAGCCCATACTCAGCTTAGGTTGGCCGAAAATGTTGACCAAAAAAACAAGGGAAAAGAAAAAATTTGAGAGTTAATCTCCAAGCGACAAGTGGCGGTCATCTAAAGGTTGTTGACCAACTAATTTCTTCCATATTTATCACCAAAAAACCACTCAAATTGCTCTTCATTCCACCATACCAGCCATGAGAGAGAGGGAGAATAACAAGAGAAAGAGAACTTCAATTTCATCTTGGGTTGAGCTTGATTGAGTGAGAAAACAAGAAAACTAAACCGATTAACTCATAAATTGAGAGGTTAGGAAGCTTGGGGAGCTAAATTTCACATGGAGAGGTGAAAGATATCTCTTGCAAGCCCTTTTATTGAGGTATTATGGCTGACCATCCTCTCCCTTTCCCTTAGTCTTGTTTGAGTTATGTAGTAACTTGTATTCTTGCTTTGTGATGCCTAATCTAAGTGATTTTGATGATTGTAGTGGTGAATTTTGAGTTAGGGTTTTGAATGGTTCACTTATAATTCTTGTTGTTTGGATGGTATATGGTGTATATAATCTTGTATAGGAGGTTGTGGTAATGGTTTAAGCTGGAAATGTGAAGTTTACCCTTTGAATTCACCAAATTCCAGATTGGAGTATTCATGTGACCCTGTTCTAACCGGTTCTGTTTGACCATGATGGAGGTTGAATTAGACTTAGCACAAAACATAAAAGTTGTAGGAAATGATGTTTTATAGCTTCCTGTAAAATTTCAGCTCAATCCGAGTACTGTATCATGTGAAAATACAAAAATACCCCTGACTGCCATAGGTAGAGCTTTGTGGACAGTTTTGACATTTCACCAATTTGACCGCATTTGTTCACCCTGATCCGTACTGAATTAGCATTTGACCAAAACATGGAAGTTGTATTTCTATGTTTTATCTTTCCAACGCCCCTGAAAACGTCTCAATCGGACTTCGGTAGCCTGAGTTATTGTCATTTGAACATAGTGCGGTTAACTAGCCTGTTGGTGAGATTCTGGTTCTGTAATTTGAAAATTTGACCCGGATACACTATGAACAGGGTTAAGTGGTCTTCATCAAAGTTGTAGCTCCCTGTTTTAGCTTCAAAATGGTATAAATTTCACCCCAATATGATAAGCGTAGCTTCGGTTGTGACCGATACGCTAGGAGACGTCGAATCTGCCTTTTGTTTTATGACTTACATCTCATTTCCGGACATTTATTTTCTAGCATGATTTTGTACTTGTATGACATTGAGCCTATTGAACGGCTATTGTAATGAGATTATTTTGTGTGTGACTTTGGGACTGATTGAGGAAATGAATGAAGCCATAAATGGCTGGAAAATAGGTAAATACAAAGGGCATGCTGCCCAAATTTACGCTCGAGGGCTAGGAAGATATACTTGCGACTTGAGTAAGGCTTGAGAGTGAATACCACTTGAACCATCTAGGATATTTACGTCTTCTTTTATCGAGGTATATAAGTTAGAACTTGGCCGAACTTGTACCCTTGGGAAATGAAATAGCGACTATTAGAAATACGTCTTCCTCGTTCTTTCGACTCAAATGGTATTTCCAAGTATAATTGTTACAAAATTTCACAGTTTGAAAAGCGAGCAAGTGTTTCACGAATATTCTCCAAATGAATTTCAATTACTTGATTCTTATTGAATGAAACGTTTAAGTTTCGAACCTTAGTCGCTTTTCAAAGTTTTTAAACAAAGTTTTATTGCAGATTTGGACTCCAAACCCGGAGTACAACCCAGATGTGATCACTAGAGGCACTACATTTTGGTGAGTGCTTCCAAATATCTGATTGAACTTGACATTTGTGTTTAATACTTGACCAATGTAATTACATGATTTATAAGTGAATTGATAGGGCAAGAGTGTACTTTATCGCACTTGCCCTTGTGAGAACCCGTAAAACCCTAATATTTTCCTAGGGTTTATTACCCTTTAATTGCTTATATTTTTGCATTTTCGGGCTTAGAAATATTTTCTGGTAGATTTTATGCTTAATTATAGTTTTAAGATGATTTTTCTAGTATGGGAGAATTTTTAGAAAATTAAGCATATATATTGGACGTGGGACCCACTAGTGCGATAAGTTCGGAAAAATTCGGCCAATAAGGTTAAGTTTCGGATACTGTGTAAAATTTATCGGGTGTTAAGAGATAAGTAGAGAGTGAGATTTGATTGATGTGAGAGAGAAAAGAAAGGATTGGAATGCATTTAATGAGTGTGACAAGTGTCACAATCTCATTGGTTGGACTTTAAGAATTACTATTCACTTTCTTGACTTTTTTGACCAAAGGATTAAATATCAAAAATTCACAAAATTTCCTCATTTTTCTTTCTCCTTGGCCGGCTCTCTCTCACTCTCTTGCAAGAAGAAGAACTCTTCAATCTTCAAGCTTTCTACTAGCAAATCATCTAAATCAACCAAATAAACAAGATTCCACTCCATAAAATCCTACCTTCTAGTGCTAGTAAGGGTTGTAGTGAAGTTGTTTTGAAGAGCAAAGGTGTCCACAATCTCTCTTTCCCTTGTTTCTTGGTAAGTGATGCTACAACCTCTTCCCTATACCTAATGATGGTTATATTATGCTTAGAAGTGGCTAAAGTGATGGATTATATGATTTATTTCTTGGTTTGGCTTGATTTGGTGAAGTTTTCCATTTTATGATGAATTTTCTGGTTTCATATGATTTTGATGTTGTGGACTAGTATGATGGTTGGTAATAAGGGGCTTTGGCTTTAGTAGGTGTGAATTGTTGTGAAATGCAATCAATTTTGGATTTGAATGGAATTGTGAAAAGTTAGGGTTCATGAACCCCTAATCTGCCCGAAATTTTAGGTCATAGCTAGAGGCCGAATTGGACTTTGCTCAAAACATGAAAGTTGTAGGTATTGATGATTTTAGTGTGCCTGCAAAATTTCAGGGCAATTGGACTAGTGTAGAGTGAGTTATGCCGTTTTTACTGTTGCTGTTTTTGGTGCACAGAATGTCCGAACTGCGATAGTAATTGCCTGTTTTGACTGGAATTGGTTTGGATTTTGAAGTTGGTGTCTTCTGAGGAAATGTAGCTGGATGTCTTAGCTAACTTATGCCTTTGGAATTTCGGCATTTGGACCTGTGTAGGCTGAGATTGACTTATTACAGTTTTGTGTGTTTTGCAAACCTGTTTTGGTAATTCTGGTTTGGTATTTGGTACTTTTGACCTAGTTGTGCTAGGATTTGGACTGAGAGGCCTTCTACATTGTTGTAGCTCTGTTTCTTGGCTTCGAAATGGTGGGTCTTACACCCCCATCCGACATTTGTAGTGAGAGTTGTGCCATTACCGCATTATGAGGTCAAATCCGGTTTTCTTATCAAGGCTTAGGTTAAAGCCCTTTCTTAATTACTGGTTTGCTTTCATGCTTGTATATGTTTATAAAACCCTATTGGGGTTGTGAATTGGTGTTGTTTATGGCTCGGTATGGTTTCTTGTTTTATGATATTATGAGCCTATGGAACGGCTCTTGACATGAAATGCTTATATGTGTGTGTTGGGTTGTGATTGAAGAAAAATAATGAAGCCTTATGGCTGGAAAATTTGGTAAACACAAAGGGCATGCTGCCCGAATTTTTACTCGAGATTTAGAAAACTATATTCTCGACTTGAGTAAAGGTTAAGTATTTAACACTTGAATTTCCATGCATGAAACCCTATTGGGCGATAATTGGTTTGACTTTATGACTCGTTATCGAGTCTTATGGTATTTGTTTACATGTTCTAGGGCGTGACGATAGCTCACGACGTCTTGGTGATCGTGGTGCATGAAATACCACTTTCTTGCTTAGTGAGTATACTACTCACTTACTTGTTATAATGTGGCTTTGTGCTATGTGTATTGATGCCTTGAAGGCTTAATTGGTTATTGGAAATGATTGAGGTGAGGGTGTACCTGACCGCCCTCACCCCTTGTGATTCCATGCATGGCTAGTGCTTGCATTACTGAATTACTGCACTTGATATATGAAATACTGAATTCCATTCATGGAAACTGATTTGGTATCATTTGGGCGAATGTCCAATGGCTTTACTGTATCACTGAGCTCAACCCCGTTTGGTAGTCAATTGGAACGAGCCGGCGAGGGATTGGTCGTGAAAATTGTCATGCCACGGGGACTGTACTGTGGAATCTTGTGGTAATGAGACCTTTGGTTCCGGTATACTCGAGTATTACCAAAATGACTGAATGGAGTGCGGGCCCGGTTGGGGTATGATAGTTGGACGGTTGGATGTAAGTGATGTCTACGGATGGTTACTTTTCATTGACGGAGGGTCAATGAGGTTGGATCAAGATTGCAAGCGTGGAAATGGGCTCTTGAGAGCCGACCGTATCCTTTTCCATTTTGTTTTACTGCTTATTTGTGCACTTTAAATGAAAGTTCATCCTTATGTGACTTTGGTTGCTTATGTAGTAGTATACCACTGGGCTTTAGCTCATTCCGTGTTATTTGTTTTCCTTACAGGGATATAATTACTTTTGAGAATGGATTGGATAGTCACTTGCCAAATTGAGCTTGTAAATGTCTTTTGTATAGCTCTTGAAATGAAGCCTTAATGTGTAACGGGTTCATTTCCTTTTGATAGGCAAACTGAATATGTACTTCCTTAATGAATGTCTGTGGCATGCCACTATGGTTGTAAATGTTGGATTTCAATGTGTATATGTTAAGTTGATGTTTGGATTCTACTATCCAGGCCACTATTCAGTTTTCCATTTTTTTTATTTTTGCTATTTTGATACTTATGGCTTGTCCGAGCGCACTTTTGTTTTCCCGAAACGTATTCGAACGCGTGTAACTGTACCGTAGTCCTGGCGAGAGCTGGGCAGGCAGTTCGCTAACCCCTTTGGTTCACCTTAGGGGAAGGTGGGGCTGTCACACATATGACTGGTGATGCATCACAGTTCATCAAGCTCAAGCCAAAAACAAGTGGAAATGTTACTTTTGGAGACGATAATAAAGCCAAAACTGTTGGTATTGGTGATGTTGGTAAGAATGGTCAGACTTTTGTTCATAATATTCTTTTAGTCGACAACCTGAGTTACAATTTGCTGAGTGTTAGTCGACTATGTGATAGGAACCTGCTCGTGTTATTTAAGAAACATGAATGCCATGTTCTTGACTCAAAGTTCAACATTGTTTTCAAAGGAAAAAGAGTTAATGACATTTATGTGGTGATTCTTGAAAAGGTTGATGCTTCCAGCCTTAGTTGTCTCAAAGTAGCAAATGAGGATCCCTGGTTGTGGCACAGAAGGCTTTGTCACTTCAATATGGAGTTGCTAAAAGAAATTTCCAAAAAGGACCTGGTTAGAGGACTTCCAAAACTCAATTTTTATAAAGATCGCATCTGTGATGCTTGCCAATTTGGAAAACAAGTCAAGGTACCTTTTAAACCAAAAAAATGTGTTTCTACCTCAAAGCCCTTAGAACTCCTACATCTTGATCTTTTTGGTCCAACTCAAACCATAAGCCTTGGTGGCAAGAGATTCTGTTTTGTTATTGTTGATGACTATTCTAGATACACTTGGGTGATATTTCTTGCACATAAAGATGATACTTTCAAAAACTTTATTTCCCCGTTTGCCAAGGTTCAAAATCTGATTGGTTTGAAAATCATAAAAATAAGAAGTGACAATGGCACAGAATTTCATTTTTATGGATTTCCAGAATTTTGTGACAACAATGGCATTACACATGAGTTTTCTATTGCTAGAGTACCTCAGCAAAATGGAGTAGTTGAAAGGAAAAATAGAACTCTTCAAGAAGCTGTTAGAACCATGCTTAGTGAATGCAATTTACCAAAGTACTTTTGGGCTGAAACTATAAACACTGCATGCTATACCATGAACAGAGTTCTCTTAAGACCAATCTTGAACAAGACTTCATATAAGCTGTTGTTTGATAAAAAACCTGTAGTTGGTTACTTTAAAGTTTTTGGTTGCAAATGCTTCATTCTGAACGTCAAGGAGCATCTTGGTAAGTTTGATAAAGAATCTGATTAGGGGATCTTTTTGGGATATTGTGAAAACAAGAGAGGTTTTAGAGTTTATAATCGTAGAACTCTGGTTATAGAAGAAGCTATACATATCACTTTTGATGAATCTAATGGTGACACTTCCATGAGTTGCGTTGAAGATGATGATGCAGGTGTTCGAGAAGAATTAAAGAGGCTAACAATCAGTAATCAAGGCACAGCTCCATCAAAAAATAATTCAAAGGAAGATGAAAATCAAGACAGTCCTGCTAGAGAAGACAATGACAGTGACACTGGAATTCCAAATGATCTTCCA
>NW_020862861.1:0-17757 GCF_003713205.1 Coffea eugenioides | reverse complement strand
ACTTCGATTAAGTTGTTATCCAGCACAAGGACTACCTACCGGTGTAATTTTCTTGTGGAACAAAGGCCTTAAACACTTGTTTCTAGTCTCCTTGGAAAGGTATACATGCTAGAACCTTGACTCTCCGATTAAATTCGTGATTAGTTGCTAAATATGTCACATATGGTTGAATTCTTGATGTATGTGGTGAAATAGAGGCTTGGATCATGATTTTTCCATTTTTATTGGAATTTTTATAGTCTTCCTATAATTTTTCTAGTGCTTAAAAATTGGGGCTTTGATGTTTATAATATGATATGGGAAGTTAAGGTAGTTAAGCAAGCTAAAAATAAGGAAATTAGCAATTGATTGCAAGAATCCCAGATTTCTGGAAATTTCCTAATTCAGTTCTGCCCGGTTTTGGTACTCATATTTAGAAGCCAAATTAGGCTTGACCTAAAACATGAAAGTTGTATATAATGGTATTTTATAGGTTCCTACAAAATTTCAACTCAATCGGAGCAAAGTAGCTTGTGAAAAGATGAAAATACCCTCGCTGTTCTAGGTTACATTCCAGAGTTCCGCATGGACAGTTTAGTCTAGTTGGTTGTGTTTATTCACAATAATCCGTTGGGATTTAGCTATTTTCCAAAACATGAAATTTTTAGTATTCTGTCTTAGCTTTTAAACGCCTCTAAGAACACCTTAATCGGACCTTGGTAACCTGAGATATGACCATTCCAGTGCAGTGCGGTTAATTAGCCGACTAGTTGGATTTTGGTTCTGTAAATTGGGAATTTGACTAGGTTGAATTGGAAACTGGACTAAGTGATCTTCATGAAAATTGTAGCCCTATGTCTTAGCTTCGAAACGGTATAAGTTGCACTTCAATCCGATAACCGTAGCTTCGGATGTGTTATTTCCGCAGCCACACGTCAAATCTGTCTTTTGCTAGGTTACATTTCCGCACTTGTTATCACTTTGATTTTTGTTCTTATGTTGTTATGAGCCTATGGAACGGCTATTTACTTGAATCTATGATATGCATGACTTTGGGATTGGTTGAGGAAAAATAATGAGGCCATAAATGGCTGGAAAATTAGGTAAACACAAGGGGAATGCCGCCAAATTTTCACGAGAAAGATAAACTAGCCTTTGGAGTTCTAGTTCTATATTTGGTAAATTTGACTTGGATACACTGAAAACTAGGTTGAGCTGTCTTCATGAAAGTTGTAACTCTTTGTCTAAGCTTCGAGACACTACCTAGTACATTTTGATCTGATAACCACAGCTCCAGTTTTGGGCAAAATCGTGTAACCCGTTTTGTACCATTTTCATTTCTGCGCACGCCCGATGCATTCCTTTACTGTTTTCCCGCTTTGATCGTTTTAGTCCTTATTTCCATTTGTGATCTAGGGCTTGGACTTGAGCAAGACAATAATAAATGATGGATGAGGTTCGTGAGTCGTGGTTGGTGAGTGATCCCTCAACTATTTCCAAAGTTACTTTTGAACTAATTCTTGCATTTATTACTCCATTGCATATCATTTGGGTTTGGGTGTGTGCCATGACATAATTTGGCTCCAATGAGTTCCTGGAAAGTCTTGTGCTTAGAACCAATGTCTCCACTACTGTTTACACATTCTTTGGAGCACGATGGCTCCTTACTTCTGTTTCACGGTTACCTGATCTAAACGAGCGTTGGATATTTAAGTACAAGAACTTCACTGGCTCACATGAGCAATAAATGAACATTTGATTACTGCATCATGACATCATATCAATGCTTTATTGTGAAATATACTTGGCTGTTGATTTTACTGGTCACTCACTGAGCTTCTAGCTCACCCCCTATTATCTTCTTCTCCCCACAGGGATCGAAGTAAAGGAAGAACTTGTATTTGGATCTTTGTGTGGCTGGATGGCGTACATCTTGTATAGTTTAGATTTGGTTTTGGTTTATGTACTTTTGGGCCTGTATAAATATTTGGAATTGAATCGGCTGTATAAATTTAATCCAGTTTCGAGAAGACCACCGCTCCCTGCAACTGGTCAAACAACTCATCTATGTGGGGCAGTGGATACTTATTTTTAACCGTAATATTATTCAGGCCCCGATAATCGATACACATCCTCAAACCACCGTCCTTTTTCTTCACAAACAGTACAGGGGCTCCCCAAGGAGACCCACTCTCTTGAATGAATCCCCGCTCTAAAAGATCCTGTAATTGTAATTTCAGTTCCTTGAGCTCCGCAGAGGCCATTCAGTACGGGGTTTTTGAGATAGGGGAGGTTCCAGGCAGCAGATCTATTTTGAATTCTATCTCTCTTTCCGGAGGTAGAGCTACTAGCTCATCAGGGAATACATCCGGAAATTCCCTTACTATGTGTACATCCTCTACCTTCACTTTATCTGTGGGGGTGTTGATTAGAAAGGCCAAAAATCCTTGCGCCCCTCTACTTAGCAGTTTCCTAGCCCGAATGCCCGAAATCAGAGCAGATGAGGCTAACCTATCCCTTATATCCAACCTTAAGGTTGCCTCACCCGGAATGCGGAATTCTACCACTTTTGTTTTACAATCCAGTTGGATATTATACTTGGCTAGCCAGTCCATACCCAAAATCACATCATACCCCTTAATGACCAAGTTTATCAAGTCCCCTAACAATCTCTTCTCTCCTACCCACACTTCACAATCCCTATAAACCATACTAGTAACCAAACGTTGATTCCCCGTAGGTGTACTAACTTCTAGGTCATATGGTAAACTAGCAGGTTTTATATCGATGCCACACATGAAATCAGGGTTAACAAAGGAATGAGTGGCACCAGGATCAATTAAAACTTTGGCAAAACGGTGGAAAATAGGGATCGTACCTTCTACGACCTCTGAGTAATCTGGGACCTGTTGGGGTTCTAACGAATATACTCGAACTGGCACCTTAGGTTTCGTCCCATCTCCCTTAACCGGTCCCGTATTGGTCTTTGGCACGGGTTGAGCTCCCTTTCCGTCTTGCTTTAAAATTGGACAGGTAGCAAGCTGGTGGTCTGCGCTTCCGCAACGCAGACATTTGCCCTCTTTCTTCCAGCAATTATCTTCGGAGTGATTCGGCTTTCCGCAATACCCACAAGGCCCGCGGGACGCCGAACCCGAACTCTTGTGGAAGTTTCCGCCTTGGCCTCTCCCAGTTGGGCCACTCCTGGACTGAGCCCCTCTGCCGGAACCCGTCTGTCGTCCACCTCCAGTTCCTCGTCCGAACTTGGAAGGGGTACCTTTATCCCCTTGCCCGGAACTGCTTCCAGGAAAATCCCGCTTCTTCGCCTGGAAGTTCCGTACTTGTTGTGACAGCCCCACCTCCCCCTAAGGCGAACCAGAGGGTTCGGCGGGCCGCCTGCCCAGCTCTCGCCGGGACTCAGTCGTTCACTACATTCCTCAAATGAATTACAATATAAATCTCAAATATTACATCAAATTCTCCAATAATTACATATCAAAAGCGAAGCGTCCACGCTTCCACTGCGCCACTCTGATCCATGATCCCAATTATTATACAAAAGGAATTCCACAACAATAAAATCACAACAAGCCTTCCTTCGCCACGAGCCCTGTGGAGGGGAATAAAATAGTTTTGGGGTGAGTTAGAAGCTCAGCGAGTAACCAGTAAAATCAGAAATCAAATATATTTCACAATGTTGCATTTCGATCATTTCGATGATGTCATGATTCAGAGATCAAATGTAAGTTTATTGCTCTCGTGAGCCCGTGAAAACATTGCACTTGAACACCCAACGCTCAAATAGATCATTTAACATTAACATTGAGAGGGAGCCCCTTTTTAAGCTCCAGATAAACATGAACATGAACCATAAACAAGGTGGAGACGTTGGTGTCCAGCACAAGACTTTCCCAGAACTCATTGAAGCCAAAATCATATCATGAATTCACATGCAAGCACGCATGAGATGCCGTCGAGTAAATAATGCAAGAAACATTTCAAAAATAACTTTGGAAACAGTTTAGGGTCACTCACCTCCATGGCTCCGAAACTATCCATCATATAGCATTACTTCACTCAAGTCCAAGCCCTAAATCACAAACGCAAAGCAATCAAGCCCATTCAGAGTTCGGACAGCATTTCCCCTACATTTCCTTATTTCCAACCTACAATCAAATACCCAATCATATAGTAATTAACCACAATTGCACATACGACTCGTAAACGATTAAACATATCCAATTAGGGCCACAATACCCCTCAATCAAGCCAATTAGAAGCTTAAAGCCAACCATTAGAAAATCCCCCAAATGAAACCCTAGAAACCGGAATTTCCGCACAAACCAGAATTTTTCCGCAAACGATCACAATTAACGCATCAAGGGTCTATTTAACACCATTTCCAACCATCAATCCAACACAAATCATGACCTTCATATAAATTCAGAAAAATGCCCAATAAATCAGAAATTCACCATAAATTCCTTAAACCCATGAAATACTCTACAATATAACACATTTAAACATCACAAACCCTAGATTAACCAATATTAGAACCACAGGGAACTTGTTTATTCAACTTACCTCAAATTCAAGAAGCTATCAACTTAGAGCTTCCCATCCAAAATCAATCCATCAAAAGCTTTAAACCACCATTGAGAGCACTTGTGTGAAATATTTGCCAAAACCACCGATTAAAACTCAAGATTCAAAGAAGGAAATCAAAGGGAAGAAATGGACTCCAACTACGGCCTTATCCTGATTGATCAGGAACTCCTAACTAGTTTGGCCCCGGGAAGGCTTTAAGGTTGAGGTCTGAACAGGCTAGTCCGTTTGACCGAACAGGCAAGTAGGACTGACACGTGTCCGTAGAGGATTGGCCCCTCTACATACAAAATAATCGTCTATATAGTCGTGTGTAGAAATTGAACAAGCATATTATGTGACGCCCCCACCTCTCCCTAGGGCGAATCCTAGGGTATCAGATGGACGCCTGCCCAACTGTCGTCAGGACTTACGCACTCGTTCAAGCTTAATATCGAGCCATGGAACAACCATCGACTTAAATAAAAGTATTTCGAATATACAAACTATAACTTCAAAGCTAAAAGTTATGATTACAATCCACCCACCAACAATAATAAAATTACACTTAAAGAGCCATTAAAAGTTCATACAAAAGGTATACTAGCGTCGACCAAGTCGCTAGTCTAGAACCACCAATCCACCTCCAAAGTCTGTTAAAGAAAACAAACTTAATGGGATGAGCGAACACTCAGCGAGGTCAAGAAAATAAACAGGCAAGCAAATAATACCAATCAATCAAATAACATGCTTTAAACAACTTTTAAATATAACATTTCATTTAAGTGCACAAATAGGAATTTAACACACAAGGAGGATACAGGAGATCTTAGGAGCTATTTCCACGTTTCGATCAATTTGAGCTTTCTGGGGTTGACCCTCCGTCAACCCACGTAGTAACACGACCGTAGTGCTCCACTTACTTTCTCCACCCACCTAACACCCACTCGGATCCGGAACCAAACATGTATAAAGTGACTATACTATTTGAGTATGCCTAGCGTGATCTCAAAAGATCAAACTATATTATTTCCCAAGGTTCACCAAGCTCCTCGACCAAGTCCTTGCCGGTTCGAATTACAAGGTTAGCCAATGGGTTGGGGCATCCCCATACGTGTATTTGGTCGACGATACAACGCTCCAATCGACTTTGAGTCGATCATAGCACTGAGTCGGGGTGAGCGGTACCTCCTACCCGAATAGGGTGTGATACTTCTAGCTGCTTAGTACTCGCGACTTAAAACATGTTCATGTACAAGTGTAAGTCATATATATTCATGTAACAAGTATCATGTAATCGGAAAGAGAGATGACAAGAGCGATAAAGTACACTCTCGCTTCGGCAAGTTTACGTATCATGTATAGTACTTGTACAAATAACATTTAAATCACATCAGCATTTAACATGTAATTAACACTCACCACAAGTCAAGGCAAAATAAGAGTGAAGCGAGAAGTCAGACGAGCTCTTCGGCATCCTCGTGACCACTTGAGACATGTACAATCATAATTACCTTGGTGCTCGACCAAGATTAAAAAGAAAAGCATTTTCTCGCTAGCTACTCTCAAGGCCACAAGTTCGAGTCAAGTTAAAGAAACTTTTCTAGCTAAAACATTAGAATAATGTTCAAAGAGAGCTCGAAGGTCGTTTTTTATTCAAGTCGTGGTAAGTAAATCTCAATCCAAGAGAAAGTACCGTTTTCACCTTCGGCACGAAAATCAAGAAAAAATGTAAATGGTTTTCATCTTCCAAAACTACAAATCTCGTGTCCAACTTTAAAACATAAAGAGCGTTCACATTTTCAAATTAATGGAGTCAAATCTCATCCAAAACTCCACTCACTTCATAGCAAATGTCAAGGCTAAGGTTCCCAGGGTTCAAGTATAAAACTAGTAAAATTCACCAAGAATTACTCTACTCAAAACGCTCCCTTTTGAGAGTTCATGCTCATGGAAATCGAGGCCATAAGAATAGGGGTTGAAGTCCCTAATTCAAGTATGAAGAGAGGTGCTATAAATCAAGGGAGTTATATGACTAAGAAAATGCATCAAGAGAGGTTTAACATTCGAAAACCAAGATTTGAAATGAAAGTTTAAAGTTCCAAAGGAACCATGTATTCAACCACAAAATTACACCTAAAACAGTCCAATAATCGCAAAGGAAGACGGAAAGTTCTTAAAATGAGTATTTGTTTGAAAACAGAAAATTTCCAGGTTGGTGCGACACTACTTGGAAAAATCGTATCTCGAGTTTCGTAAGTCCAAAAATTGTAAAATTTATACTGTTGGAAACTAGACTCAAAGAACTAAAACTTCCTAGAAGATACTTTTCTCAGACTCCAATTCAAAGTCATTCAAATTTTAGCTCAAAGTCACTGTTCTAGACAGGACAGAGCAAAACAGGCTTGCAAATTCAGTGAAGTTTGGAAATTCGTCAAAATTCGTAAAAATGGAATCAGCCCTTGAAATTTATACCACAATTAAAAATCCAAACCTAGTTTCAAATGCAACAAACAAAACTCAATTCAGACCTTTCTACACCAAGATACAATAGTTCTAAGAAAACTGATTTTTAGGACTTGTTTTATGAAATTCTAGTTCTGATATACTTGACAGAGTTTAAGAATCTGATTATAACTAGAGCTACGCAACTCAAAATTTAGTGCGGTTTGTGGCATTGAAAAATAGATTCAAAATTCCATAATTCACTAGAAGGAACTGTCATAAAATTCGTTTTGCAAGATAGGTAAAATTGAGCTACAAACTGCAGCTAAAACTGTTTCTCGGATGAATGCAGTGAAGAATTTCAGTCACCTTCCAAGCTTGTATGAAGACCCAAGACAAGAAGCAAATTTGGAGAGCTTTTGTGGAGCAAAAATGGAAGATAAAAGCTGAAATTTTTTAGGGGAAATGAGAAGGGGAAAGTCGGCCAAGCAAGAGGAGGAAGGAAGGGGTTTTGGTTGGTAGGTGGTGAGTTGATTGAATGACAAGAGGAATGACATAATGGTGGTTTTAGTGCTCAAAAATCATATTACTGAGTAATTAATGCTCTTAATTGAGCTTAACTTAACTTACTCACATCTAATCCCTCGATTAACTTTCCTTAGTCTAATATTAATCATCCTTAGTTCTCCAAGATTAATGCACTTTCGGATCGAAATTTGTCTCGAAAAACGTGCATTCACTATTTCTCGCTAAACGAGCTGTAGAAAAATTAAATTCGCTAATGAAACGTTTTAAAAATATAAATGAGGCATTTTTGCGTACAAACGGATTTAAAATGAATGAAATAAATTATTCGGAATAAACGGATAAATAAATAATTAAATAAGCCAGTAAAATGAAATAAAAGTAAGAAAAATTAAAATTCGGGTCCTCACATATTACATACTTTACATCAGTTTGTAAAATAATTTTTCAAATATGTATGTTCTCTATAAAAGGGTAATAACATACTCCTTGTAATTTTCAAATCATACTCCACTAGATAACATATATATTATAATCAAATTACCTATAATATTAGCATTTACCTTAGATAGAGTTGTCCATATAGTGGATTTTAGATGAACCACTCACAAGTCCTAACTATGCATTTGTCAGTCGATAAATATTTGTCTCAGTTATTGACAAGTTAAATCAACCTGTATTAGTGCACATCTCATAGTAGTTGCCAATTACGATAGAGTTTGTTTAAGAGTCAAAGGAAAGGACGACAGAGATTTATGACTGTGCTATGCAGGGGAATTTTGTTGAAGGAATGGATTACAAGGATATATGGCGACAATATATGCATACTGAATGAATTTTTGACTGTGATTCTTTGATATTCTATTTTGTTATTAGAAAATTCACTATTGCCAATTTCTCCCAACTTTTTTAAGTTGAAAAAGTTTTTAATCCCGCCCTAATCCTACCAAATTTTGATTTTAAATTTATGAATACCCTTAACGCCAATTGGAACAGAGTTACTAAAGAAATTCATTTCCTTTTTTTGCCCAACTTCCCTAATTCATACGTCACCGCCTGCAATATTTGTTCCCCGTGTTTTCGGCCGTAGATGATGGGCCCACATCATCTACCCCGTGAAAAGTTCTTGGACGGAGCCCCGAATCCAAGGGTTTCCATCTTGTTTCAGAATCTCAAATTGACTCCATACATCCCCAATATCAGAAAGCGATAGTCTTTAGGTGACACACGTTTTCATTGTTGTGGAATTCTCTTGGGGTTTGAGGTATGAGTTTTCAAGATCTTGAATCGGGTCGGGCAATTGGGTGGCGGGCGGCCCGAGACTTGATCAATGGGAAACAAGATCCCACCCAAGCAGTGGCTTCTGGGATTTTTCAGATCAATACAGCCGTCTCCACTTTCCAAAGGCTAGTTAATACCCTCGGAACCCCTAGAGATACCCCTGAACTCCGTGAGAAGCTGTAAGTTTATTTGGTTATTTTAATCTTTTGTTTAATTTTGAGTGTAATCATGATGAGTTGGATTTGGATGTCATTTAATTTCGTTCAATTTACATTTTTCTGTAGCGGGTTTTGATAGCATTCATGGTGTTAATTTTTTAGAAAAAATAAAAATCTTTCTTTACAACTGTCGTGTTTGTTTTCAGTTAGCCTTTTTTCCTTTTTTTTTTTTTTCACGTTCCCAGTAAATTCTAGTTTGTATAGCAGAGGTTAAGTAATTTGTTTTAAATGATGCATTTCTTACTGCTCTTCTGCATGATTTTGATGTATTAATATCTATGATATACTGATTGTTCGCGGTGTAATTGATGGCTTATCTAGTAAATTGATGGATAATGAAGATAATATCTGAATTCGTACTTAAAAAAATAGACTTGATTTGATTAAGCATGAAGAAAGAAAAGCTTTTATGGGCATGGTACTACAGGAAGGAACTAGTTGAGGACTTAATGTTGCATGCCAAAATTAAGTTGTTGTAGCAGTGGGCAGAAAGGGGAGAGTTATGATTATAGTTTATCAATTCATCAAGGTTCAGGAAAGTTGTTCACCTTTCGTGGTGTAGAAGTTTACTTAAGTGGGAGGGTAATTGGCCTTTTTAGGGAACATGGTCAAATATGAATGATTTCCTGGAAAGTTGTTTTATCGGGGTGACAAACAGTCTATTTCAGTAGCAAAAAACATTTGTTTGAAAAGGCTATTTCAAAGGCATGACAATGTGAAGAGAGGTGAGTTTGCTGCAGGGCATTAGGTGGAGGTTTAGGTCCTTTTGGGTAAACACTTGGTCAAAGCCCCAAGTATTGAGGTGT
Organism: Coffea eugenioides; assembly: GCF_003713205.1. Taxonomy (NCBI): domain Eukaryota; kingdom Viridiplantae; phylum Streptophyta; class Magnoliopsida; order Gentianales; family Rubiaceae; genus Coffea; species Coffea eugenioides. The sequence continues at coordinate 7,922 of NW_020862861.1, read as the reverse complement.
CCTTCCTGATTCCTGAGGCATGGACAGGACCAAAAAATTCAGAAATATTCATAGAATTGATTTGAATAAGGATTATAAAAATTAATGAGGTGCTATGTGAAAATTTTGTTCAGGGTTCGCTTTTCATCCCAACAAGTCATAGTGAGCCAAAATGGTAGCTAGAAGGTGATCAATGCTTCTACATCTAGAAGGTTGGGACTGGGAGAGGCTATGAGAAGTAGTATTATATGTTATCCATTGCATTCAGTTCTAGGCTTAGACAAGTTTTACAATTCCTCAGGAGAAGTGCTCTTTTAAGAGAATGGATGAGTGAGTCGACTTGGCCTTTGAGAGAGAATGTTGTTTGGAGTCATAGATGATAGTTCAAAGAGTGATACAGCTTGACTGATGCAATGATTAACATGTAATTAATCTTGTTCATGGTTTACATCATACCTAGAGAGCCCACAGGCTTAGTGCTCGCACTATTTGGCCTGGCAGTAGTCTAGGCGCCAAGCCTTTTCAGAGAACTGGCAGAACTGAAAGCTGACTGCTGATTTGATGGGATCCAATCAACCTGCCTTCTATCCAAGGACAAGAGAGAGGAAAACCAAATGAAATTGTTAGGTTGCCAAGTATTAAAAATAGTCAGGTTATTGCTATTGGCTAAATAATTAGTGATTTTTTGACTTCTAGCACTACTTCCATAATTGCTATCCACCCTGGTTGAAGTTTGAGCTGACATCTGTGTAACTTGAGCATTTGACATCTATCACTTATTGCACAAATATACATGAGCTTGTCTGCTCATTTTCAGACTACTCTTAAGTAAGAACTAAAACCGGTTGTGGTCTTGTTACTTGATTCAAATTCATTTGTGTTAGTACAACTTTATGCTTTTAGGATTACTGACCTCATTTTACTCAAAATATAGGCACAAGACAAGACTACATATTGGACAGTTGGTTAAAGATACGTCAGCAAAACTGAAGCTTGCTAGTGAAACAGACCATCGAGTTGAAGTCAGTGTAAGTGTACTATAAGTCTGTGAGTCTCTTATTCATGTTGGGACCAACTTTGTATCTTTCCCTTCCTTCCTACATTCATTCTACTCCGCAGACATTCTCTTTATTTGTATCTGCACTGATGTAAAATGCTAAAGTGACAATCTTCTCTGAGCCTCACTATATGCTTCTCTTTTCATATCTTCTCTAGTATGGTTGCATTTGATTGTTCGTCCTTGGGCTCATGTCGATCATATATATGAGATGCTTTTCATATATTAATGACCATTTGTCTCTTTTGAGAGTAAAACTTTGGACATTATTGATTTATTCTTTTTGTCCATTGCTTCCTTATTCCCTCCATCCTTTTCTTTTCTCTTAGTGCTGTCTGTATTTGTTTGTTGCACTGAAGTGCTTGTCCACTTGCAGGCCAGCAAGAAAATTACAGATGCTAAGCTTGCTAAAGATTTCCAGGTAGTACTAAAAGAGTTTCAGAAAGCTCAACGGCTTGCAGCTGAGAGGGAGACAGCATATACACCTTTTGTTCCCCAAGCAGTTCTACCTTCTAGGTAATCACTAAGGAAAGTACGAAGTTGTATGAATTCATTGTTGAAAGATCTTCCGTCTGGAGGAAAATCTGCAGTATGCTAGCTATATAATGTTCCTCGTTTTATATAATTTGTGCAACCTGTTTAGAAGTTGGATTAGTTTTTATCAAAGTAGTGATTATACTCAATATTAGGTCTATTTTCTCTGTTGCTTGGCTTTCTGAAATCGTGGTATTGCATCAGCAGCTACACAGCCAGTGAGATAGATGCAAGTTCAGACAAGAGTCCAGAACAGCGAGCTCTCCTTGTAGAATCTAGAAGGTGTGCATGTCGACACTGCACTTGCTAAATAACTAAGTATATCAAGAGGATTAGCATATGTCTTAGTTTTGTAGCTTTTCTGCTGCAGACAGGAGGTTCTATTTTTAGATAATGAGATTGCCTTCAATGAGGCTATAGTAGAGGAAAGAGAACAGGGTATACAAGAAATACAGCAACAAATTGGTGAAGTGAATGAGATCTTTAAAGATCTTGCGGTGCTGGTTCACGAACAGGGAACTATGATTGGTAAATTCATGTAGATTATTGATAGTCGTATTCTGATCTTTTTGGTGAAATATTAGCTAATTGTTGGGCATTATTTGCAGACGATATTGGTTCCAATGTTGAGAACGCTCATGCTGCAACTGCACAGGGCAAATCACAACTTGCCAAGGCGGCAAAAACCCAAAAATCGAACACATCTCTGGTAATATTATATAAGCTTTGTACCTTTTTTCCATTCCGTGTTGACTCTAAAAAGTTATGTAAACTACCAACTACATCTGTTTATTTTACAGTAGACACATGGTTCATCCATATTAAAGGGAATGGCTGGGTTTTCAAGTTGAATTTCTTTTGCCTTTGTTATCTACACAAAAGAAAGTTCAAAAATAATTCTTCCCAGATTTAGTTTTATGTCTGCGCTTGGTGTGCTCCAATGAGAATGATTTCCATCAACTTCATTTTTCATAAAAAATATCACTGTATTAAGGCCATTGATACCACTTCTTGCTTCTTTTCAATATATTTTGTGTTACATTTTTTACTTTAATCTTATTCCTCTTTGTTTTCTACAAATTGCAGACATGCTTGCTGCTGGTGATTTTTGGTATTGTGCTCCTAATTGTGATCATAGTCCTTGCTGCATAGTAGGAAAAAGTTTTGAGCACTATTGCATACAGAACTTAGGGCTGTATGACGATGGAAATGATCTTGTCGAACGTGTCATCAAAGTTGTTCTGAGAGGCATTTTGGCCGATTGGTGATGGTGCTGAAATCAGGTTACTGACAAGATTAGTGGCGAGGATTTCATACTAAGCTTTTAGTTCTTTGGTGGTGGTTGGTGCTGTAAATTGTAAATTGGTGTTTGGGTTTGTGGTTTTTCTGTTCGGTCTTGTAATAAAGCTTTTATCAAATATAAAACTGATTTTTTGATTAGGTGATTATAGGTCTAAATTGTGTGCAAGTTTGTGTTGGATGGGCACCTTGCTTGGAAGCTATTCTTTGGGTTAATGGGCTTTTCTAATTGAGTGTAGTTTTCCACTTATTGGGTCATAGACGAGACGGCTGTAACTTAAGGGAGAAGATCCCAGAACTAAAAGCCCAGGGTACGCTTCTCCTTCGCCAGCGAATAGGGCGGCATGTCGGGGTGAAGGGGTCGGCTCACTAGTGGTAGAACCGGTGCTTGACCTGTTTTTTCACTTATAACAAAGGACTTCCTCATGAACTCTTTAAGCTCGTTTCTAAGGCCTCCCAAGCCTAAGTTCACTTAAAAGATAATGAGAGGAAGTTAGGAGTCAGAATAAGAGGAGAAAAAAATGTTGATGATTGCATACCGGTACGTTAAAAATTCCACTACTAAAGAACTCCTATTAGCTCATTTGTGCTCCTTACTCAAGGATTACTCACTAAAGGAAAAGGAAGAGCTACAGCGAGTTCTGACATTAGGAGATTCTTTGAGAGTTGAATAGGTGCGCCGGTTGTCGCTAAGTAAGCTTAGCTTGTACCTTCCTAACGGAACAAAGCGGATCGCTGCAATTGGAAGGGTTCCCAACCCTTCCTACTGCTTAACCACGTCTAGTGGTCTGTTTTCTTTTTTTTGACGTATATAAAATGGATATTTGGATAATGTTTGGCTAACATTTCATTTTTCTTTTTGCTTTATCTTGAACATTGCTTCGGAGTCGACAGTCCGTGGATGCTAATTTGTATATGTTTGTGGCTAAACACTTTAGGCTATCACTGGAGTACATAGAACAAGTTTCCAAATTTGTAGTATTGGCAACCTCCAATCTCTTTGCAGTTGCCGGTAATAACAAAGTGCAATTTGCTACTCTTAAAGTCATTATTGCACCTGGTTAGGGGCAAAGTTGATATTTACGTGGAGGAAAAAATGCGGCATTGATGACTGGCTTATACCGCATAGATAGTCAACTTCTGCTTTTGCTGTTAATCTGAAATTGGTTTCCTTATTTTGTGGCAGGCAATATATGTAAGCTGAGTGAAATCATATACTTGGTAACTGGTTAATGATTTGAGTATAGGTATGGATTCAGTCCGTCAATCTGAAATTGGTTTCCTTATTTTGTAGCAGGCAATATACGTAAGCTGAGTGAAATCATATAATTGGTTAATGATTTGAGTATAGGTATGGATTCAGTCCGTCCTGTAATCTCTTCAGAAACTCTGAACTTCCTTGGATAGCAAATGCTGATACCATTTCTTCAATTAGAACTTGAAATAGGTCTATGCTTGAGCCCTGCTTGGAAAAGTACGACCTTAATTCAAAACAAGATCTAAAATAAATGCCCAGTATTAGCTAGTAGATTGTGTTAGACCATCATAAAATGGAAAATGTCATCACACTTCTCATCAATACTAGTATCCGAAACTAATATCAGCACAATTAGCATGTCTCCACCCAAGGAAAACTGTCTTGCAAATGCTCAAAAAGCATCTCCTAAATGATTATATTCCTGGACCATTAGCATCTGGACGATCAGGCTAGGATATAAGCTTAGTGAATAGACCCTCCGACCTCTGTCCTAAACTAATACTGTACTAAATTCTAATGGTCCAGATGGACTTGATATAGGCTTTGTTCGTTGAGCTTGGTCCCTCCAGCAGAGAGCTTTCATTACATGGGAACAGGAAGTCATCTCTATGAGCAAAAATAATCTCTCCCTCCTGTGGTAAGTACAGTTCTCAATAAGCATATTGAGTGCAGAATTAGACATGTAGCATACCACTCTACTCCTCCAGCGTACTAGTACACGATCAGCGCTCAACTTCAGGCTTAGTACAATTCACCAATACCAAATTATAACGTCTTATTGTCCAAATTCTGGGACTAATATTTGCATGAATTGTCCAAATTCAAGATTATAACTAGAGATAAGTGATTCAGATTTAATATTCTCTCTACAAGAATGTGTTGTAACATTTTGCAGAAATCAATTTACACTGCTTGAAAATATGATGCAAAAACCAAATATACTGTAATGAGCATCAGCTTGTTATACCACCCTTAGACTGCACAATAGCCAGCAAAGATCGAACTATCAAAAGGATGTAATGCTGCAATGTTTGCATCACAGATTGTTTAGGTTTCTTAATATTGGCAATTAGCCATTGATAATCAGCCATTGTGTCTTCTGGTAACGGCTCCAAGAATTCACACCTTGCCAAAATATCAGGTGGAGGCATGCAAGCAACGAGGTTTGTTTCGAGCTTTGGCTGCCCTTTATGAAGGTTTCCAGACCCTTGAACAGGATCTTGAAAGACAATAGGCAATGCGCCTGGGATAGCCTCTTCTTTAAATGATAGTGCCCTTGCAGATTGCAAACAGAATTCAATCCATTGAGACACCAAAGGAGATGGTCCTCTAACTCGTCCTCCAACATTACCTGTTTTAACTCTGGAAGTGGCAGGTATTGCCTGCAGCAAGAATATAAGTTTCTTCTTGAGGATTGCAAATCATTCTTCAGCATATGACTTACAGCTGATAAACACATCCTAGAATGTGGAAATAACAGTATCTTGTTTTTTGCATAACTTTTGCCACTTGATTTGTAATATGACATGCATAATGATCAGAGATTCTACAATTTCTCTTACAAACTGGGATTCTACAACTATATGCTTCCCTAAACCATTTAGGGGAGTCGCTAATTCAAACAGGCAAGACTAGCCATAAATGAACTACAGCAGCAGCACTACTACGAGAGCCAGAAACTAATTGTAAGACTGCTGAAAATCTCAAAGTGTTCAAAATATGCAACTACTTTCCATTTGAAACAGATTGAATTTCCCCAAACAGTATTCTAGTCAAGAAATTATTGCTTAACCCACAACTTGATTGCTACAGTAACTGCTCCCCATTAGTAATATTCTCCAGATAAATCTGGTTAATGCTTCTCGACATAAATCTGGTTAAAATTTAACCAGATTTTCATGGACCAACTCCAATTCAATATCAAGCAATTAATACAAGTACAGGAGCATCATTAGTTAAGTTTTAGCTTATGAACTCTGTCGAAGATATTATCTCTCATGATTATGGGAGATATTATCTCCCATGATTATGGGATTTTATTGCTTATGATCAATCAAGTTTGAATAGAAGATAGGATATGAGTTGATTATGTAATCCCTAAAATCATGGTTCTATTACCTTATGTTGTGACAGAACTATGATAGGGTTGTCCTATAAATGCCTACTTGTAAGCATATTATGTGTGTGGGAAAATAAAGAAAAGCAGAGTTTCTTATTTATTTCCTTTTCTTTTTTAAAAAAAAAGCTTTCATGGTATCAGAGCTCCGGCTCTGTACCAATTCCTGCCATGAACTACCGAGCAGCCATGACTGGATCTACTGCTCACACAAGAGAAGACTCATCCTCGTCTTCAGTAGTTATCCAAACTACAGATTACTCTGCTTCAAATTCTCCTTCCCTACAAATAACCGTTTATAAATTAAATGGTTCCAATTATCATCTGGAATGGGCTCAATCCGTAAAACTGGCTATTGATGGCAGAGGTAAACTCGGCCATCTTACTGGAGAAATTCAACAACCAGCTGCTGAAGATCCCAATTTGAAGAGATGGCATTCAGAGAACTCTCCAGTTATCGCTTGGTTGATAAACTCTATGGAACCAGCGATAGGAAAGCCACACTTATTTCTGCCCACAGCCAAAGATGTGTGGGACACTGTCCGGGATATGTATTCCGGTATAGAGAATTCGTCTCAAATTTTCAATCTCAAGACGAAATTGTGGAAATCAAGACAAGAAGATAGAGATGTCACAACCTATTACAATCAGATGGTAACTTTATGGCAGGAATTGGATCTTTGTTATGAAGATAAATGGGACTGCCGTGCAGACAGTGTTCGATACAAGAAACGGAAGGAGAACGACAGAGTCTATGTCTTCCTGGCCGGACTAAATCAAGAACTTGATGAGGTGCGAGGTTGTATTTTGGACAGGAAGCCTCTTCCCTCCATTCGTGACGTATTTTTTGAGGTCAGAAGAGAAGAATCAAGGCGTAAAGTGATGCTAAAGTCCAAGGCAGAGTGTGAAGTTGAGACTTCAGCATTGGTTTCTAAGGGGGACAGATTTGGACGGAGATAAACGAAGGAAGCCTTGGTGTGAACACTGTAAAAAGCCGTGGCACACAAAGGACATGTGCTGGAAATTACATGGGAAACCATCGAATTTCAAGAAGAAAAATGGAGGTGATAACAAGGTGTTGCAGACTGTGAATGAGGATTCTCAAAAGCAACAAACTGACTCTGAGACACCGGCCTTCACAAAGGAACTGTTAAGAGAATATAAGTATTCTTGTAGATAATAAATTAGTAAGGGTATTCTTGTAAATAGTTTGTTAGGTTTGTACTCCTATAAATACTAGTTGGTCACTCATAATACTGTGACTAGATGTTTTCCTCCCAAAATACTAGTTGACATGGTATCAGAGCAAAAGTCCTAGGGTTAGGGTTAAACATCTAGTCAAAAATACTGTTCACGCGCACTGTTCACGGGCGCGGCACTGTTCACACGTCACTGTCATCTCGAATTTTGACCTTTTCTTTGGTTTCAAGAGTCTACTCCCTTTCCTCATGTTACTTTAGCTGATGGATCTACCACTAAAGTTAAAGGACTAGGCACTGTAGAAATTAATCCATCACTTCCGCTGTCTTCTGTTCTTTACGTACCCAATTTGCCCTTTAATCTAATGTCTGTTAGTAAGCTCACTAAATTTCTACAGTGTACAGTTACTTTTTCTCCTGATTCTGTTGTCATTCAGGATTTGAAGACAAAGAGGACGATTGGTGGAGGGCATGAGCATA
>NW_020862860.1:0-4809 GCF_003713205.1 Coffea eugenioides | reverse complement strand
TCAATCTATTTGATCAATTTACCCTTTTTAGGGTGATCTGATTGATTTTGGATAAAGTAAATTTCATTCAATTCATTTGACCTGTTTCCCTTTTTAGGGTAATCCGGTCGATTTTTAATAAATTGTCAATTTCATTTGACCATTTCAAAATGAAAAACCTAGTCGATTTTGAGAAAAGCATCCATTGCATCCAGCCATTTGATCAGTTGGAGTTTTGCCCGTGCTTCACTGAGAAGAGTTGTCAAAACGAATTTCAATCTCTTCGATAGGAAGTTCGTCAAGGTCAAACCCGTGCGTTTTTGCTAGTTCTTGTATCGATCAAAAGTGATCAATCCCTTCGGACGAGATCCTCATTCCAATGGGCCAAATTTTTCAAATCATTTTTCACTCAATCAAGTGATCGGATTCATCAGGTATTGTATAGTGCCTGCTCTGGAGGATTGCATTCTCATTCTAGGCCTACCCTTGGCACAAAAAGGGTCCCCCATAGGACATGCATATCGATTTTTTATTCTTACTTACTGACTCTGGGTATTTTTCTTTTTGTTTTTCCCCTCCCCCTGCATTCATAAAAATATTTCAATAAGGTGAAAATATCTTATCATATCTAATAACAATGTTAATCTGATAAGGTTTGAAAATTACAAAGTATTACTTGATTCGTGGGCAAGCCTTGCAATGTGAATTTGAAAATTCATTTGAAAGCGCTCGTGCAAAGCATCTAAGGGATTGCATTGAAAAAGGGGACATTTAGAGAGAAAATGTGTATACATGTGCAAAGAAATTTTGTAGAATTTTTCTCGTATGTATTGCTTTTAAATTTTTCAAACATTGGCAATAATGAAGCTTTTGTTCAGCCAATTGTTTGTTTTGTATAATACTCGTGTACATTTCATTCTTTATACTTACTCATTGGAGATTTCATGATGAATTTTGAGAAATAAGACCCAATTTGAGATTTTTCAACCTCTGGCCTGAAAATTCACGAGTGTCTGCTTTCAAAAATCCTTATGTACACCAGATTGTTGATCCGAGTCATCCAATAAGAGTGCTAAAAAGGGGGGTCACTCAGAAGGCCCATGAGATACCTTTCTCCTTCACTTAATCCCAAAATAAAGTCAGTCACATTGATTGATGAATTGGGGCAACTTTTGCTTGAAAATGTTCAAGGTGTCTAATCTGGTTCAATCACTTCTAAGTGAAAGCAAAAATGTGCGTTATTCTTGTTTGTTTTGAAAATTTGGAATGACACTTCGAGCATTCTTTTCTCTACCTATACACATTTTATCATTTGCTCTCCCATTTGTGCCTTTGAAAGAATAATTTCGTTTCAAATAAAGGCCTTAATGATCTCTACCCTTCATTGGAAAATTTTCAAAATATCAAAAGAAGAGTGGATTGTCAATGAGCATTTCGTTACTCTGTTTGTCATGAAGTGTAAGAATGATACTTTGGCCGTCGCTTCTACAATCCAAACACTATTTATCCCTTGCATCCTCATTTGAGCCAAATAGGTGGTTCCTTTCAAATGCACTTGTGATCGTACCCCACATTGGGGAGGGAGATTGGGGAATTTTTCAAAAAAAGAGAGAAAAGCAAAAATGCTAGAATAAGGAGGGAACTGCAATTGGGGAAATTTGATTCCACTTGGGTTCTAATTTTGAAAAGAGGAAAAACAAAACAAAGAAAGAAGAAAAGAAAAGGACAAGTTCTGTCCAGGGGATCGCTTATGCTTCATAGATATGAATGAGTAAGGGTCTTCCTCAATCAGTTAAGTCAGATACGTGCCAGAAATTTCGCATTAATGAAAGTTTCCTTTCGGAGTCAATGTAAGGAACGGAATACAAGTCAGGCCATCTTCTTTTCCAATCAAACATTCTATCCCTAGTTATCCCTTTTGAGCCTTCAGAATAAATTATTTCGTTTGGCAACCCCTGAGAATCGCAAACCCCACACTGGGGCAAGTTTGAGTTGAAAAGGAAAAGTTTCAAGAAGTGAAAAGTGAAAAGCAACAAAATCAAAAGCAAAAGAAGAAAAGAGAACCTCAGTTCAAAATAAACTGGGGCAAATTTTGTGAAGTTTCAAAGAATGGCAAAAAGCCGAAAAGTCAAAAAGAAAGGAAATGAAAGTGAAAAAGCCTCAATTGAGCATAGGTTGAGGGCAAATTCTGATTTTACCCTAAAATAGGGTTGGCACGCAACAATGCGATCTCAGATTTTTCAAACCGCTTTTCAAATCCGCTTTCAAGCCTTAACTTTTCTAAGCACCCCACCTGACCCCATTACAAAAGCCAAAAGTCCTGACTTCTGTTCTTTGCAATGGCCCTGTCAAGAAAATTTCTGATGTCGAAAATTTTAGCTGTATTTCTGAATTGATTAGATGTGAGGTTGACACTACTCTTCATGTGAAATCCGGCGAGGGTATTTTTGAAAGAGGGAAAAAGAAAAGAAAAATGAGCAAAATGAATGCAAAGAAAGATGCAAAAGGATTTGATGTTGAAAGACCCTGTTGGGTGATGATAAAAAGTCAAACCAAGTCCAAGAACCTGGAGTCCAGATGAGGGCGATGTTGAAAAATGCGATCTTCAGTGCAATGTCCTTTGAAAATTGCTTCTTTAGCTATCGTTTTCAAGCCAAATTACAAGCTAATAAAGTCCATCGTTGACTTATTCCTTCGTGACAATCCAAAGTGAGGATTATGCTCATAAAAATCCATCGATCACTCATGATCATAAGGGTATAACCAGATTTCACATGTTTAGCTATCATTTCTACCCAAAATTTTGCAAGCCCATGAAGCTTATACGTTGACTAAGTTTTCTTAAGAAATAAGGGTGACAAACTCTTTGCTTTCATTAAGATGTGACATTGAATGGATTACATACAATTGGGGCACAAAAAAAATGATGCAGATTCTGACCTCCCATTTCCTTAGCCATTTCAAAAATAAAATCACTTGATTGGTCCTGAAAAACGAGCCAACAAGGAATGGTGACCCATTACCCAAAGCATTGATGCAAAAGTGGGGAAGAAATCTTTGTAATTTGGCATTATTTTGCGAAATTCATCATGAAATTTTCTGTATGAGTTAAGCAAGACGTTCAATTTTCTTCACATTATACAGAAAACACAGTTTCTTACTTTGTTCAAATAAATGGAGAGGCATCCAAACCAATTGCTTGCAATCAAATGGGCCCTATGCTGGGGCAAAATTTTTATTTGAAAGATTTCACAAAATAAGCCCACACTGGGGCAAGTTTTTTATAGTCCATTTGAGGATTTCATCAAAGAGTCAAGCAAGACTTTCAAATCAATCGCGCTGCCTTTTTTCTTGAAAATTTGAGTGCATGTAAGCCCCCTGTGCAGGTATTCACAGTTGAAGTCGACGAAAAGCATCTGGCGATGTGGAAGGCCGATGCCGAAGAAAGAGAAGAAAGAAGGGAAAAGGGCCCTACACTGAGGACAAATTATTTTTGGGAAAAAGATTCTCTCGAAAAATCAGAAAGGTCAAAAATCAAAAACTCAAGTTTAATTTCTTGCTTCTTGACAAATCAAATTCAATTTCTTGTTCACAAAAAGCACGTTGGGCCTGGACTTCGTGCCGCCAACTTCACTAGATCCCGTTGGGCCTGGATTTCGTGCTGCCAACATCATCACGTTGGGCCTGGATTTCGTGCTGCCAACATCATCACGTTGGGCCTGGACTTCGTGCCGCCAAGATCACGTTGGGCCTGGACTTCGTGCCGCCAACTTCACTAGATCCCGTTGGGCCTGGATTTCGTGCCGCCAACATCATCACGTTGGGCCTGGATTTCGTGCCACCAACATCATCACGTTGGGCCTGGACTTCGTGCCGCCAAGATCACGTTGGGCCTGGACTTCGTGCCGCCAACCTCGCAAATGTCACGTTGGGCCTGGATCTTGTGCCGCCAACTTCATAAAAGTCATGTTGGGATTGGTTTTAATTCAACCACCGTTAGCATCGAGTCTATCTCACTAACGTGTGCGTTTTCACCCTACCACCGTTAGCATCGAGTCTATCTCACTAACGTGTGCGTTTTCACCCTACCACCGTTAGCATCGGTCTATCTCACTAACGTGTGCGTTTTCACCCTACCACCGTTAGCATCGAGTCTATCTCACTAACGTGTGCGTTTTCACCCTACCACCGTTAGCATCGAGTCTATCTCACTAACGTGTGCGTTTCCCTACCACCGTTAGCATCGAGTCTATCTCACTAACGTGTGCGTTTTCACCCTACCACCGTTAGCATCGAGTCTATCTCACTAACGTGTGCGTTCTATTCTACCACCGTTAGCATCGAGTCTATCTCACTAACGTGTGCGTTTCGTTCAACCACCGTTAGCATCGAGTCTATCTCACTAATGTGTGCGTTTCTATTCCACCACTGTTAGCATCGAGTCTATCTCACTAACGTGTGCGTTTCATTCCACCACCGTTAGCATCGAGTCTATCTCACTAACGCGTGCGTTTCATTAACCACCGTTAGCATCGAGTCTATCTCACTAACGTGTGCATTTCTATTTCACCACCGTTAGCATCGAGTCTATCTCACTAGCGTGTGCGTTTCATTAACCACCGTTAGCATCGAGTCTATCTCACTAACGTGTGCGTCTCATTCAACCACCGTTAGCATTGAGTCTATCTCACTAACGCGTGCGTTTCTTTCACCACCGTTAGCATTGAGTCTATCTCACTAACGTGTGCGTTTCTATTCCACCGTTAGCATCGAGTCTATCTCACTAACGTGTGCGTTTTCACCCTACCACCGTTAGCATCGAGTCTATCT
>NW_020862859.1:0-15299 GCF_003713205.1 Coffea eugenioides | reverse complement strand
ATGCATAGTCCAATGATTATAACTTATCCAGGCAAAAACCTCATTAATGGCTATTCAACTTGGCAAATATACTGGTACAAACTTATTCTGTACCTCTTCTGGAACCCCTTCATATTTCCTTTCAATCGTATGTTCTGATGCAATAGTTCAATGTTCTCTAGGTATTTTGGTTCCCATCATCTTTCCCAGTACTCAGTTCATCTCTTTTGGAACTCTATTTCTTTTTGAATAACCTCTATTTTCTTATGCAGATCAGTCACATTTGTCATCTCACTAATTCACTTATCTCGATAGTAGCTTGCCAGTAAATCAAAGGAGCAAAGTAAGTAACTAATTACAATTGGAAACTCTAGTCATATAACTTTTAAATTCATTCTCCTCCGATCCTACCACAAGGAATTAAACGTAGCTATCCTCAAGTGAGATAGACAAGATAATAGAATACAGGTAGGCTAATAGCTCAGAATACAATGCCACTCATTCTTATTCGGGAATTTCAATACGAGAGTATCCTTATCACTTATGCACATAGCAACCCTAAAGCGTACTTTATGTGTCGGAACTTCTACCTCCTATCTCAATCTCTTGCATACAGGTATAGAATCCAATTCTTTTCTCAAATTCCCATGCATAATTCCAAAACTCACGATCTCGCCACGATCATAATCGAGTCAAGTCCATACTTAGACATTAGTGGATAGGTGTCAAGGAAGCATAGGAAAGAATGTCACAAGAGGAGTAGAAATATCCATATAGTTGTAATCAAACCGCCCCACATTCGAAATAAACACTTATCATGTCTTCACAGTCATGGGTGAAGGAAACAGATCTTCAGTGCAAATTTCTCGACGTACAGTATAATCCACCATCTATAGAAACCCTGTCAGACTATTTTGAGATTAGTCCATGATAGCTTCCGAGATTTATTCCCTCAATCAGTCCAATAACTAGGTCAAATATTAGGATCTTTCGCGCCTTGACTTTTGCCATTAAAACTTGTCTCAAGTGCAATCAAGATACAGACCCTTATTCTAGGGCTCTCCACTTTTTGGTACTCAAGTACAAGAATCCACAATAAGGTAATTCACAACTCGAGCCGGCCGGTCCTAAGAGTAAATCACCCATATTACAGATTCCTACCCGACGTACATATCTATTCCTCCCAAGTATCCTGATAAAGGGTTTACGCTTATAACAGTCATGATTCATAGCTTACGCCCAAAAAGAGCACCTAGTCCTTTCCACTGACTCACATAATCGAAACAATAACACCACTTGGCCCCAAGCTCACTTCGCGCAGAGACCACGCGAAGCAGTAAAATATCTTCCATTCTTTCAAACCAGTTCTCGGCAATTTCGGGATCTAGTTCTCCAAGAAATTTAGGAGGTGTGAACTTTTGGAACTGATTTAGGACTCTATCTTAACTTACTTCAAGGTTCCTTTACTAGTTACCCGTTGTTTGACCTTGTTGGTCAACCGAATGGCCAGTAAACAGTAGATCGGTCATACGATTGATAGCTGTAGCTACCTGATCCCCTACTCCACCTCCGGGTCCCTGGTTCTAATTGACTACAAACCTTTATTCCTCTTCTTGGTCCTGGACCTATTCTCCTTTATTACTCACTGGTCTAGGGTCCAAGTATTTTAACCAATGGGTAAGTACGTGTTGGTACATGATAGATGATTATTCCTTTACAAAAGTCAAATAAAATGAAATCGGAGTCACAATAAGCGAGTGAAAATATAAAGCAATTAAATGCCAATGTCGTAATAAAGTCGAGGTCAAAGTCACCGTAACAGTCACAGTCCAATTCACAGTCACAGTCAAAGTCAAAGTATTATACATTCCAAGGCTCATAGTAGTTGTTTGTAAGATAACTAGACCAAAAGTATCAGGTACGAGACTCACAGATACAAATACAGTCATACAGTCATGTCAAGGAAAAATCCAGTGCAAGTAGTCAAAAGAAAATTGTACAACCACCGAGTCACCACATCCCTTATCCTTTCTATGTATAGTAGTCAAAATCATCCAAAGTAGTAGCCTAGAGGTGTAGCTGGACTAGCTGACCCTCCTCCGGTCTAGGCAAGGTCAACACTTGCCTCGTCTCCAATGTTAGAGACTTCACCACTTAAGTCTACTGAAGTCCCCAAACAGGTCATCACAAACATTCAGGTTTGACTCGACTCTATTCCTCACTTTTATTGCCCCCTAAACGCGTTCCTGAGCTTCTCCAAGTTACATACAAAGATTTACCAATCCTTTGATGGCCTTCAACCATATCATACCTGTGCTCCTTAATTCGATCGGCTTGCATTTTAGTAGTTTCCTTTAGTTGATTGACTTCAGCTTTAAACCTAGCATTGTCCCGGGCAAGCAACTTTCGCTCCTTCACAACGGCCAACACTACACCATTAGAATAGGTAAAATTTGCAGACACTCACACCACTTGTAGTGATTAGATAAGCCCCAATAGGCTCTAGGCCTCCGGGTCTGATTTGATACTAAATCATCGGTAAGTCCCCACGGGATGGCTCGCCAACCGGTCTATTACTAGGGCCGCCAGATTCATCCAGCCTACACAAAGTGTAGATAAACTTAAGTACTCTTAAGGGAAAATAATCAAATATAATCCTCAAGTCGAAAATTCCTAACTCGCCCAAACCAATTCAAACCTAGGCTCAAAATTTTTTTTTTCCTTCCAGTGATCACTTAACTTTCAAACCAATCCCACAGTCCAGCATCCTGAGCTTTTATGTCTAGGATACTCTTCAAAGATCTGAAGCCTAAGCTCTGATACCAACTGTGACAGCCCCACCTCTCCCTAGGGCAAACCCCAGGGTATCAACGGACTGCCTGCCCAACTCTCGCCAGGACTCAGTCGTTCAAAGTACTAATATCATCAATGAAACGAATGTAACATTTGACAATGCAGGGGATTGAAACACTAACTCAAACATAATCACTAATTCAACAATTCAGCTTAGTACATATATCATCGTATGCCAACTTACCACGCTTCACTCAAAATTACATAATATAAATCACCCTTAAGAATTTAAGCTTACAAGTCTGCTTAAACGAAAGTTACAACCTCAAAACGCAAGAACGGCAAAATAAAGCTAAGAAAGCCCTCGATCAAATCCCTTCCCGATCTGTTAAGGAAAACAAAGGGAATGGAGTGAGCTAAAGCCCAGTGAGGTTCCAGGTAAACAAGTAAACACATAGCCACATAAAATCACAAAATAGCCAACTAAACACCGTACAGTAAAATAACAGTTCAATTCAAGGATACGGGTGGCTTTCAAAAGCCAAAGGTCCACTTGAGCTTGATCATAATTGCCTCCTGTTGACACTCCGTCAACACTTGTAACAGTATATAGGTCCGTAGAACACCACTTTCACCAGTCTCCGTCCACCAAACAACCCCCCACCGGGCCCGCACTCCATAAACAGTAGTTTGGTAATACTCGAGTATACCAGGAATCCGAGTTTCCAATGCTCAAGGATTCCAATGAAACAGTATCAAGCCGAGGATTTTATCACTGGTGGTGCTGGACAACACAACAAGCAAGCACAACGGCTATGCTTCACCAGGGACCTCCAAGCAAGATTCAATTTCCAGTGAACAGTAAACAGTCCTCAAGGTTTATCGGCCTTCTCGACCAAGCCCTTGCTGGCTCGATACAACCGACTCACCTATGAGGTTGGGTACCCGAACAGTAACAGTAGTTGGTGGAATGTCATCCACGCAACTTAAGCACAGTCATGTATAGCAATATCTCATTTCATGTTAATTCATTCAGTAAGTAGAGCCTCAGTGAAAAGAAAAAATAAGAAAGGTCGAGTGCGATAAAGTACACACTCGCCTCAATTTTAATTAAAACAGTTTTGGCTCAAACAATAACAATTCAATACTTTCAAGTACACGAATATTTCTCATAACAAGTAGCAGGTAGTGGAACACTCACCTGTCAAGCAAAAGTAATAATCGACGTCAAACGTCTCAGTTACGATCACCGTCGTTGCCCAAACCTAGGTCAACGAGTGAAAACATTAATAATTGGATTCGTTCCCTACTAAAGTATAGGTTCATTAAGAGGCCAAGTGAGTAGCTTAAGCTACTTAATCCGGCATGCAAATAGGGTCTAAACCACGGTGAAAGTTCATGGAAAACAAGTCTAGTATGTACATGAAAGTTTGGCAAAAGAAAAGTTTCACTACAGCTCAAAGGCTTCATTACGGGTTAAACTGTCTCGCCCGGCCAGCCTCGGGGAAACGGTCATTGCTCATTGTGGGAAAGTCAGAATTTGGTTCCGTCAGTTGCATTGGAAACTAGGTTCATAAGGCTAAATTTGTCTAGAAGAAACCATTTCCAAAATCCCAACATAAGTGGCTCAAAATTAAGAAACCAAATGAACTTTCTGGACTGTCTCGGATGAACAGTACTTCCCGGACAGCCAACTTTCCAGACTCGCCACGGATCGCTCGGGATGAACCAGAAAATGAGCTTTGTACCGTTTTAAAGCTCTAAGAGTCTACTTTCAATTGCCATAAACGGCACTCAATTCTGATCAGTGAGTAACACGTTATGACCTTAACAAGATGGCTGGACAGAAAATTTCTGGACCTAGTCCAGTTTTCCTCCTTTGTTTATAACTCAAAATTTATTCAACCAAATTGGCTAATTTTTTTGTAGACAACCTCCACACACATAACCCAACATATAATACTCACATTTGTAGCCAAAATGTGCATGAAAATATCAAGGTAAAACCGGGCAGCAAGCTTAAAAAGTTTCGGTCAGCACACTTTAAAAAATTTCTAACTTCTACTCTTCTTGTTATTTTCATTCCTTGCACATAACAAGTATTAGATCCAACTAAATAGGGGTTTAAAACATATCAATACTTCATAAACACACATGAATAAGGGTTAGACATTTCATCAAACACTTGGTATGCATATTAGTAAACCTAACCATTACTTGATTAACTCAAGAAACTAACCCCAAATTCAACCATAACAAGTTGTTTTCACCATTTCAACCTCAAGTAGATGATATAACATCATAAACCCAAATTTTAAAGATTACATACCTTACTTACAAGTTGCTTTGGTCACCAAACAAACCACCACAATAGAAGCTTTAGGCTTGAAACAACCTCAAAGATTGAATGAAATTTTCTCACAAACTCTAGATCTTTCTCTTTTGGTTTTTGTTCAAGATCAAACTAAGGTTGTCATAGCAAGAAGATGGAGTTTTCTTCCTTCCCTTGGAAGCCCTTAAGGTGGACGAAATTTTGGAGGAAAATGAAGCAAAGTTGGTTTAAAATTCCTCTAATCCTTTGGTCAAACAAGATACATGGCTAGGGTTTTGCCACATGGCTCCATTATTGTCCTAACCTTTCTTAATCTTTGACTAATGCCATTCTTACCTTTCCAAATGCACCAATAATTATTCAACACCTCTAATCTCTCACATAAAGTCTCTACCACTAATAAAAGAACACTTGGACAATTACAAGTGGTGAATTATTTACAACCTAGCTCAAGGAAATATTTTACTTCAAGTAAAATGAATTGAAATGAAATGCATGGAAATTATTATAACACATAGAAAATAATTTGTAAGGGCATATATTAAATGGTCTAGATCTTATAATAAGGCATGTAAGTAAGAAAATTGTGTTTTAAAGTGAGGGTCAATACAAGGGATTTGTTGTAACACATTGTGAAATATAATGCCAGGGCATATAAGAGGTGGTTTAAATCTTGGTGCAAGGCATGTAGTTTGGGGAAATTGTATTTTAAAAATGAGGGTTCTCACACTCTCTCCCCCTTAAAGAATTTCGCCCTCGAGATTCTCAGCTTGATTACTGAGTAGTTCAAAATATTTTCGATGAATATCCTTTTTAACTCTCTCGAGTCTTGTGAGCGCATGCTTTAGTAAGACCAGCAATACAAAGCCATATTATGTAGGAATTGAAGCTACAAATCTTTATTTAGAACATGTTTCAATTTACAAGTTTCATAGTTGTATAACCTATCGAAATATAATACTAGCTTGTTCCCATCGAAGAATAATCCTTATGTCCTTACTAATCAATGTTGCAAAAGTCATTTAGAGCAGAAAAGTATCACTTATAGCCAAACGTTTAGAGAAAGTAGAAAAGACGTTCAAAATGCAAAGTTGTAAACTGTCCGACCTAAGGTGGTTTGAAGAACTCATTTTCCTTTCATTTAAGTCTCGTTTCTACTCATAAACCAACCTCAAAATAGTTTACCAACTCCAATCCTAAAGTTGGGAATGTAAGTAGGAATAATCCTAGGAAAAATAGAAATTTTTTTAGTTTTGCGTGATCTCATTTGAAAATCTTATCTCGAGCTTCTTATGTCCAAAACTTAAAAAACTTTATACCGTCGGAATATGGATTCAAATTGTTACAACTTTCTAGAAGGTACCATTGTAAGATCCAATCCACGAGTCGGTCAAATTCCAACCTAAAGTTGCTGCTTCACCCAGTAACAGACAGAACAGGTATACAGTTTCAGTCAACTTTGAAAAATCATAGATATTCATGGAAATTGAGAGATACTCTGAATCTAGTTTCAAACATAATAAAACTCAATTTTGACTTTTCTACATCAAGATATAACAAATTCTGTAAAACCTTCCAAGGTTCCCTGCGGAAAAAATTTTCAGCGGCACATCCTTTGTGTTTACTAACTTTTCCTAGCCCATTCAAGGCTTCATTCTTCCCATGAAATAGCTTCAACTCAAGCATATAAATCAAGCCCACAACTCACTACATCAAGCATATAACCGTCTCTACTCAAGTTTAGCAAAATGAAACCCAAAGCTGAAATTCTTAATCACAAGCTTGAATTTTCTTTAGGCAAGTCATAACAAAGCTATCAGACCATGGTCAGTACTTAAGCATGACGTGTGGTAGAAAATTCACCATAAAACCATAAATTACCATAACACTAGTTCAACCCATGAAATTTTCCATAAAGCTGCCAAAAGTACTACCTTAATCCACTAGTTTTCCTATATTGGTAGTAGAGGAAAATTGCTAGCCAAAGTTACCTTGTAACCTCAAGAAAGATGGAAATCCAGGGCTTCTTCCTCAAAAATCGCTCCACCAATACCTTGAAATCTTTCTTAGTTAACATTTCCATGGAGTAACTTCAGATTCAAGTACAAAATTGAGGTTGGAGTTGGAGGTCTCTCTTTGGTTTCTCTTCTCTCTTGGTTCGGCCAAGTAAGAGGGAAGATGAAGACAATTCGGTCAAATTTTTGATTTAGTCAAGGTGAAAAATGTGACGCAAACCTTAATCTCGATAGAAAGAAGAGTTACAACATGGTTACTATTCTTGCTAGCTCTTTAACCCATACACTCTGTACATTAAATCATTTCTTCCCTTCGAGCGACAAACGATAAATTTTTAACTCAAAGACCAAAGTAGGGCAATAAACTCAGGGATAAGGATCCAATATTGCACCACCACCAATATTTCATAGCACTTATTAAAACAGCAGGTACCAAGTCCACTGTTCCTAAGGGAATACATCTTGCTATATAAAAATGTCACTATGCATAGTCCAATGATTATAACTTATCCAGGCAAAAACCTCATTAATGGCTATTCAACTTGGCAAATGTACTGGTACAAACTTATTCTGTACCTCTTCTGGAACCCCTTCATATTTCCTTTCAATCGTATGTTCTGATGCAATAGTTCAATGTTCTCTAGGTATTTTGGTTCCCATCATCTTTCCCAGTACTCAGTTCATCTCTTTTGGAACTCTATTTCTTTTTGAATAACCTCTATTTTCTTATGCAGATCAGTCACATTTGTCATCTCACTAATTCACTTATCTCGATAGTAGCTTGCCAGTAAATCAAAGGAGCAAAGTAAGTAACTAATTACAATTGGAAACTCTAGTCATATAACTTTTAAATTCATTCTCCTCCGATCCTACCACAAGGAATTAAACGTAGCTATCCTCAAGTGAGATAGACAAGATAATAGAATACAGGTAGGCTAATAGCTCAGAATACAATGCCACTCATTCTTATTCGGGAATTTCAATACGAGAGTATCCTTATCACTTATGCACATAGCAACCCTAAAGCGTACTTTATGTGTCGGAACTTCTACCTCCTATCTCAATCTCTTGCATACAGGTATAGAATCCAATTCTTTTCTCAAATTCCCATGCATAATTCCAAAACTCACGATCTCGCCACGATCATAATCGAGTCAAGTCCATACTTAGACATTAGTGGATAGGTGTCAAGGAAGCATAGGAAAGAATGTCACAAGAGGAGTAGAAATATCCATATAGTTGTAATCAAACCGCCCCACATTCGAAATAAACACTTATCATGTCTTCACAGTCATGGGTGAAGGAAACAGATCTTCAGTGCAAATTTCTCGACGTACAGTATAATCCACCATCTATAGAAACCCTGTCAGACTATTTTGAGATTAGTCCATGATAGCTTCCGAGATTTATTCCCTCAATCAGTCCAATAACTAGGTCAAATATTAGGATCTTTCGCGCCTTGACTTTTGCCATTAAAACTTGTCTCAAGTGCAATCAAGATACAGACCCTTATTCTAGGGCTCTCCACTTTTTGGTACTCAAGTACAAGAATCCACAATAAGGTAATTCACAACTCGAGCCGGCCGGTCCTAAGAGTAAATCACCCATATTACAGATTCCTACCCGACGTACATATCTATTCCTCCCAAGTATCCTGATAAAGGGTTTACGCTTATAACATTCATGATTCATAGCTTACGCCCAAAAAGAGCACCTAGTCCTTTCCACTGACTCACATAATCGAAACAATAACACCACTTGGCCCCAAGCTCACTTCGCGCAGAGACCACGCGAAGCAGTAAAATATCTTCCATTCTTTCAAACCAGTTCTCGGCAATTTCGGGATCTAGTTATCCAAGAAATTTAGGAGGTGTGAACTTTTGGAACTGATTTAGGACTCTATCTTCACTTACTTCAAGGTTCCTTTACTAGTTACCCGGTGTTTGACCTTGTTGGTCAACTGAATGGCCAGTAAACAGTAGATCCGTCATACGATTGATAGCTGTAGCTACCTGGTCCCCTACTCCACCTCCGGGTCCCTGGTTCTAATTGACTACAAACCTTTATTCCTCTTCTTGGTCCTGGACCTATTCTCCTTTATTACTCACTGGTCTAGGGTCCAAGTATTTTAACCAATGGGTAAGTACGTGTTGGTACATGATAGATGATTATTCCTTTTCAAAAGTCAAATAAAATGAAATCGGAGTCACAATAAGCGAGTGAAAATATAAAGCAATTAAATGCCAATGTCGTAATAAAGTCGAGGTCAAAGTCACCGTAACAGTCACAGGCCAATTCACAGTCACAGTCAAAGTCAAAGTATTATACATTCCAAGGCTCATAGTAGTTGTTTGTAAGATAACTAGACCAAAAGTATCAGGTACGAGACTCACAGATACAAATACAGTCATACAGTCATATCAAGGAAAAATCCAGTGCAAGTAGTCAAAAGAAAATTGTACAACCACCGAGTCACCACATCCCTTATCCTTTCTATGTATAGTAGTCAAAATCATCCAAAGTAGTAGCCTAGAGGTGTAGGCTTAGTTTGATGCGGGACTAGCTGACCCTCCTCCGGTCTAGGCAAGGTCAACACTTGCCTCGTCTCCAATGTTAGAGACTTCACCACTTAAGTCTACTGAAGTCCCCAAACAGGTCATCACAAACATTCAGGTTTGACTCGACTCTATTCCTCACTTTTATTGCCCCCTAAACGCGTTCCTGAGCTTCTCCAAGTTACATACAAAGATTTACCAATCCTTTGATGGCCTTCAACCATATCATACCTGTGCTCCTTAATTCGATCGGCTTGCATTTTAGTAGTTCTTCAGCTTTAAACCTAGCATTGTCCCGGGCAAGCAACTTTCGCTCCTTCACAACGGCCAACACTACACCATTAGAATAGGTAAAATTTGCAGACACTCACACCACTTGTAGTGATTAGATAAGCCCCAATAGGCTCTAGGCCTCCGGGTCTGATTTGATACTAAATCATCGGTAAGTCCCCACGGGATGGCTCGCCAACCGGTCTATTACTAGGGCCGCCAGATTCATCCAGCCTACACAAAGTGTAGATAAACTTAAGTACTCTTAAGGGAAAATAATCAAATATAATCCTCAAGTCGAAAATTCCTAACTCGCCCAAACCAATTCAAACCTAGGCTCAAAATTTTTTTTTTCCTTCCAGTGATCACTTAACTTTCAAACCAATCCCACAGTCCAGCATCCTGAGCTTTTATGTCTAGGATACTCTTCAAAGATCTGAAGCCTAAGCTCTGATACCAACTGTGACAGCCCCACCTCTCCCTAGGGCAAACCCCAGGGTATCAACGGACTGCCTGCCCAACTCTCGCCAGGACTCAGTCGTTCAAAGTACTAATATCATCAATGAAACGAATGTAACATTTGACAATGCAGGGGATTGAAACACTAACTCAAACATAATCACTAATTCAACAATTCAGCTTAGTACATATATCATCGTATGCCAACTTACCACGCTTCACTCAAAATTACATAATATAAATCACCCTTAAGAATTTAAGCTTACAAGTCTGCTTAAACGAAAGTTACAACCTCAAAACGCAAGAACGGCAAAATAAAGCTAAGAAAGCCCTCGATCAAATCCCTTCCCGATCTGTTAAGGAAAACAAAGGGAATGGAGTGAGCTAAAGCCCAGTGAGGTTCCAGGTAAACAAGTAAACACATAGCCACATAAAATCACAAAATAGCCAACTAAACACCGTACAGTAAAATAACAGTTCAATTCAAGGATACGGGTGGCTTTCAAAAGCCAAAGGTCCACTTGAGCTTGATCATAATTGCCTCCTGTTGACACTCCGTCAACACTTGTAACAGTATATAGGTCCGTAGAACACCACTTTCACCAGTCTCCGTCCACCAAACAACCCCCCACCGGGCCCGCACTCCATAAACAGTAGTTTGGTAATACTCGAGTATACCAGGAATCCGAGTTTCCAATGCTCAAGGATTCCAATGAAACAGTATCAAGCCGAGGATTTTATCACTGGTGGTGCTGGACAACACAACAAGCAAGCACAGCGGCTATGCTTCACCAGGGACCTCCAAGCAAGATTCAATTTCCAGTGAACAGTAAACAGTCCTCAAGGTTTATCGGCCTTCTCGACCAAGCCCTTGCTGGCTCGATACAACCGACTCACCTATGAGGTTGGGTACCCGAACAGTAACAGTAGTTGGTGGAATGTCATCCACGCAACTTAAGCACAGTCATGTATAGCAATATCTCATTTCATGTTAATTCATTCAGTAAGTAGAGCCTCAGTGAAAAGAAAAAATAAGAAAGGTCGAGTGCGATAAAGTACACACTCGCCTCAATTTTAATTAAAACAGTTTTGGCTCAAACAATAACAATTCAATACTTTCAAGTACACGAATATTTCTCATAACAAGTAGCAGGTAGTGGAACACTCACCTGTCAAGCAAAAGTAATAATCGACGTCAAACGTCTCAGTTACGATCACCGTCGTTGCCCAAACCTAGGTCAACGAGTGAAAACATTAATAATTGGATTCGTTCCCTACTAAAGTATAGGTTCATTAAGAGGCCAAGTGAGTAGCTTAAGCTACTTAATCCGGCATGCAAATAGGGTCTAAACCACGGTGAAAGTTCATGGAAAACAAGTCTAGTATGTACATGAAAGTTTGGCAAAAGAAAAGTTTCACTACAGCTCAAAGGCTTCATTACGGGTTAAACTGTCTCGCCCGGCCAGCCTCGGGGAAACGGTCATTGCTCATTGTGGGAAAGTCAGAATTTGGTTCCGTCAGTTGCATTGGAAACTAGGTTCATAAGGCTAAATTTGTCTAGAAGAAACCATTTCCAAAATCCCAACATAAGTGGCTCAAAATTAAGAAACCAAATGAACTTTCTGGACTGTCTCGGATGAACAGTACTTCCCGGACAGCCAACTTTCCAGACTCGCCACGGATCGCTCGGGATGAACCAGAAAATGAGCTTTGTACCGTTTTAAAGCTCTAAGAGTCTACTTTCAATTGCCATAAACGGCACTCAATTCTGATCAGTGAGTAACACGTTATGACCTTAACAAGATGGCTGGACAGAAAATTTCTGGACCTAGTCCAGTTTTCCTCCTTTGTTTATAACTCAAAATTTATTCAACCAAATTGGCTAATTTTTTTGTAGACAACCTCCACACACATAACCCAACATATAATACTCACATTTGTAGCCAAAATGTGCATGAAAATATCAAGGAAAAACCGGGCAGCAAGCTTAAAAAGTTTCGGTCAGCACACTTTAAAAAATTTCTAACTTCTACTCTTCTTGTTATTTTCATTCCTTGCACATAACAAGTATTAGATCCAACTAAATAGGGGTTTAAAACATATCAATACTTCATAAACACACATGAATAAGGGTTAGACATTTCATCAAACACTTGGTATGCATATTAGTAAACCTAACCATTACTTGATTAACTCAAGAAACTAACCCCAAATTCAACCATAACAAGTTGTTTTCACCATTTCAACCTCAAGTAGATGATATAACATCATAAACCCAAATTTTAAAGATTACATACCTTACTTACAAGTTGCTTTGGTCACCAAACAAACCACCACAATAGAAGCTTTAGGCTTGAAACAACCTCAAAGATTGAATGAAATTTTCTCACAAACTCTAGATCTTTCTCTTTTGGTTTTTGTTCAAGATCAAACTAAGGTTGTCATAGCAAGAAGATGGAGTTTTCTTCCTTCCCTTGGAAGCCCTTAAGGTGGACGAAATTTTGGAGGAAAATGAAGCAAAGTTGGTTTAAAATTCCTCTAATCCTTTGGTCAAACAAGATACATGGCTAGGGTTTTGCCACATGGCTCCATTATTGTCCTAACCTTTCTTAATCGTTGACTAATGCCATTCTTACCTTTCCAAATGCACCAATAATTATTCAACACCTCTAATCTCTCACATAAAGTCTCTACCACTAATAAAAGAACACTTGGACAATTACAAGTGGTGAATTATTTACAACCTAGCTCAAGGAAATATTTTACTTCAAGTAAAATGAATTGAAATGAAATGCATGGAAATTATTATAACACATAGAAAATAATTTGTAAGGGCATATATTAAATGGTCTAGATCTTATAATAAGGCATGTAAGTAAGAAAATTGTGTTTTAAAGTGAGGGTCAATACAAGGGATTTGTTGTAACACATTGTGAAATATAATGCCAGGGCATATAAGAGGTGGTTTAAATCTTGGTGCAAGGCATGTAGTTTGGGGAAATTGTATTTTAAAAATGAGGGTTCTCACACTCTCTCCCCCTTAAAGAATTTCGCCCTCGAGATTCTCAGCTTGATTACTGAGTAGTTCAAAATATTTTCGATGAATATCCTTTTTAACTCTCTCGAGTCTTGTGAGCGCATGCTTTAGTAAGACCAGCAATACAAAGCCATATTATGTAGGAATTGAAGCTACAAATCTTTATTTAGAACATGTTTCAATTTACAAGTTTCATAGTTGTATAACCTATCGAAATATAATACTAGCTTGTTCCCATCGAAGAATAATCCTTATGTCCTTACTAATCAATGTTGCAAAAGTCATTTAGAGCAGAAAAGTATCACTTATAGCCAAACGTTTAGAGAAAGTAGAAAAGACGTTCAAAATGCAAATGCAAAGTTGTAAACTGTCCGACCTAAGGTGGTTTGAAGAACTCATTTTCCTTTCATTTAAGTCTCGTTTCTACTCATAAACCAACCTCAAAATAGTTTACCAACTCCAATCCTAAAGTTGGGAATGTAAGTAGGAATAATCCTAGGAAAAATAGAAATTTTTTTAGTTTTGCGTGATCTCATTTGAAAATCTTATCTCGAGCTTCTTATGTCCAAAACTTAAAAAACTTTATACCGTCGGAATATGGATTCAAATTGTTACAACTTTCTAGAAGGTACCATTGTAAGATCCAATCCACGAGTCGGTCAAATTCCAACCTAAAGTTGCTGCTTCACCCAGTAACAGACAGAACAGGTATACAGTTTCAGTCAACTTTGAAAAATCATAGATATTCATGGAAATTGAGAGATACTCTGAATCTAGTTTCAAACATAATAAAACTCAATTTTGACTTTTCTACATCAAGATATAACAAATTCTGTAAAACCTTCCAAGGTTCCCTGCGGAAAAAATTTTCAGCGGCACATCCTTTGTGTTTACTAACTTTTCCTAGCCCATTCAAGGCTTCATTCTTCCCATGAAATAGCTTCAACTCAAGCATATAAATCAAGCCCACAACTCACTACATCAAGCATATAACCGTCTCTACTCAAGTTTAGCAAAATGAAACCCAAAGCTGAAATTCTTAATCACAAGCTTGAATTTTCTTTAGGCAAGTCATAACAAAGCTATCAGACCATGGTCAGTACTTAAGCATGACGTGTGGTAGAAAATTCACCATAAAACCATAAATTACCATAACACTAGTTCAACCCATGAAATTTTCCATAAAGCTGCCAAAAGTACTACCTTAATCCACTAGTTTTCCTATATTGGTAGTAGAGGAAAATTGCTAGCCAAAGTTACCTTGTAACCTCAAGAAAGATGGAAATCCAGGGCTTCTTCCTCAAAAATCGCTCCACCAATACCTTGAAATCTTTCTTAGTTAACATTTCCATGGAGTAACTTCAGATTCAAGTACAAAATTGAGGTTGGAGTTGGAGGTCTCTCTTTGGTTTCTCTTCTCTCTTGGTTCGGCCAAGTAAGAGGGAAGATGAAGACAATTCGGTCAAATTTTTGATTTAGTCAAGGTGAAAAATGTGACGCAAACCTTAATCTCGATAGAAAGAAGAGTTACAACATGGTTACTATTCTTGCTAGCTCTTTAACCCATACACTCTGTACATTAAATCATTTCTTCCCTTCGAGCGACAAACGATAAATTTTTAACTCAAAGACCAAAGTAGGGCAATAAACTCAGGGATAAGGATCCAATATTGCACCACCACAAATATTTCATAGCACTTATTAAAACAGCAGGTACCAAGTCCACTGTTCCTAAGGGAATACATCTTGCTATATAAAAATGTCACTATGCATAGTCCAATGATTATAACTTATCCAGGCAAAAACCTCATTAATGGCTATTCAACTTGGCAAATGTACTGGTACAAACTTATTCTGTA